>NC_061106.1:25195176-25215176 GCF_015104395.2 Macrobrachium nipponense
TGCAAGTAGAACATCATTAACACTAGACGTTTTGCATGAAGTATTTACCTCTTGAAAAGAATCAAGTGAGCGTTACCGCATCATTAACTTGGTTAGTGGCTGAATTGGTGCGGTAAAATTCCTAAGTATTCCTCGCTTTATAACATCATTAACAACAAACGCGCTTTAGTTTTCTGCAAACGAAAACTATTGTGCTGGCTTTGTTTGTTCCGTCCGTCAGCACTTAGATATAAAAAGCTACTGAGGGTAGAGGGTTGTTAATTGGTATTTTGATCATCCACCCTCCAATCATCGTACATAACAAATTACAACCTTCTAGCCTCAATAGTTTTTATTTTATTTAGGGTTAAAGTTAGCCATGAATCGTGCATCTGCCAGCGCTTCCCGGTAACCATGGGACGTAACTCAACTGTACCGCGTCTGGTGAGGAACTGGAGAGTTGCCGGTCGCTAGTAGACTCGATAGTTGATGGTTGTATTTACCATTATGCGTTGTACAAAGAAGTCGATTGCGCTGAAGAAACTTCGGCGCTCTTTTTACTTGTTTTCTTTTGGAAAAACCTCACAATCAACTCAAAATTAGTATAATCTCGTCCTCATCCAAAGGAAAATGTTTCCTTCTAACGTACTTGATATTTGTGCTCATTCTTCAACCTGTGCTCTTCCACTCTCTCTCTGCATGATCGTATTCTGAACAACCCTTTTTTTTTTTTGTAGAGCTTGTCTGATTCGTCTGATCTCTACATTTCTGACTCGTTCGATATTCCACACTCCATATTGCTACATTGAGAATTCTAGTGGGGAAAACTTATAACTTTTAGTCATCATACCATCGCGTTCAGTGTTCGTATATTATCTAATGATTTCCACGTAGACAGTTTTTTCTACTTTTCATGTTTTGCTGGGGAATTAGTTTCACTTCTTTTCCTATCTAAAGTATGATTTACCTCTGTTCTCATTCTATTCTGTCGTTCCGCGCCATTTTTACTCATAAATTACTCGTACGAGTCATCTCTGTTAATAATTTATGAAAATCTATTTTAGTTTTTGTTTTCTGTAAAAGAAAACTATTGTGCTGGCTTTGTCTTTCCGTCCGCATGTTTTTTCTGTCCGCACTTTTTTCTGTCCGCACTTTTTCTGTCCGCACTTTTTTCTGTCCGCACTTTTTTCTGTCCGCACTTTTTTCTGTCCGCACTTTTTCCGTCCGCACTTTTTTCCGTCCGCACTTTTTTCTGTCCGCACTTTTTTCCGTCCGCACTTTTTCTGTCCGCACTTTTTTCTGTCCGCACTTTTTCGTCCGCACTTTTTCTGTACGCACTTTTTTCTGTACGCACTTTTTCTGTACGCACATTTTTCTGTACGCACTTTTTCTGTACGCACATTTTTCTGTACGCACTTTTTCTGTCCGCACTCGCCGCACTTTTTTCTGTACGCACTCTTGTCCGCATTTTTCTCGTCACGCACTTTTTTCTTGTCCGCCCTTTTTCTGTCCGCACTTTTTCTGTCCGCTTTTTTACTTTTGTTTTTTCTGTCCGCCTCCTTGTCCACCCTTTTTCTGTCCGCACTTTTTCTGTCCGCACGTTTCTCCTCCGCACTTTTTCTGTCCGCCCTTTTTTCTGTCCGCCCTTTTTTCTGTCCGCACTTTTTCTGTCCGCACTTTTTTCTGTCCGCACTTTTTTTTGTCCGCACTTTTTCTGTCCGCCCACTTTTTTTTGTTCCGCACTTTTTTCTGTCCGCACTTGTTTTCTGTCGCACTTTTTTTCTGTCCGCACTTTTTTTTGTCCGCACTTTTTCTGTCCGCACTTTTTTTGTCCGCACTTTTTTGTGTCCGCACTTTTTTGTCCGCACTTTTTTTTGTCCGCAACTTTTTCTGACTCACTTTTTTTCTGTCCGCACTTTTTTCGTCCGCACTTTTTTTTGGTTTCCGCACTTTTTCTGTCCGCACTTTTTTTTCTGTCCGCACTTTTTTTCTGTCCGCACTATTTTTTGTCTCAAACTTTTTCTGTCCGTTTTTCTTTTTTGTCCGACTTTTTTTCTGTCCGCAACACTTTTTTTGTCCCACTTTTTCTGTCCGCACTTTTTTCTGTCCCGCACTTTTTTCGTCCGCACTTTTTTCTGTCCGCACTTTTTCTTTGTCCGCACATTTTTTCTGTCCGCACTTTTTTCTGTCCGCACTCAGATCTAAAACTAAAATATGGAAGAGAGCTTCAAATTGTTAAGTTGATCATCCATCCTCCAGTCATCAAACATACCAAATTTCAACCCTTTAGCCTCAGTAGTTTTCATTTCATTCGAGGCTGAAAGTTTCTTGGGCCGCAGGCTGAGAGTTTCATGGGCCGTGGCTGAGGGTTTCATACAGCATTTTTACTTGTTTCTTTTTTCAAATTCATTCAGTTTCTCTCGTCAGCAACAAATATTATCAGCGTAAGCAGTTACAAATTGCATGCACGTATACTAACTTTATATGATGAATTACCAGAGGACAGTGGAAATTACCTTCAGTGGTTTTCGTTCTTTCTTAATTGATCGTAGTATCAGTTTATTTGCTTATTTGTTTCCAACGAGAAATGCATGTCAACTCTCTATCATTAAAAAAAAAAAAAAACTCCTGACCACCAAATATAAAAGCTCAGGAAAAAAGGGAGCAAAATAAGAAAGTCGCACCTTAAACTTTAAAAGCAAAATATTTTCCAAGATTTTAAACACAGTGCCTCTGTAAAAGCCTCCAGTGGAAAACTTATACCCAGTTTCTAGAAGTCCCGCGAGTTTCCAGTTACTCCTGTTTCCATTACTGAGATCTTGAGCGGCCGTTCTCCCTCGTATCCATCCGTGTGGTCTCTCCTTTTTCACTTTGTTTATTTCCTCGTTTTCCTGTCCTGTTTTTGCTTGTGTTATTGCACTCCTGTCTGAGGGAAACTTTTTTTTTTTCTCATTTACTCCAGCGACGAGAATGAGTTTTTTTGCTGAAGAATCGATATTGTTAGTGATTTTATTAGGAAAATCCCCTGTAAGGCCGTACGTAATGCCACTGGGGACTTGATAAAGTATATCATACATAATGGTACAAGTAGGCTAAAAATGATAAAAATGAAGAAATATTGATTATTTTAGTTTGCTCTTTCTTTTTTATAAAAAAAATTATGGTTGGGACCTTACACGACATTTGTGCCATAGTTTTTTTTTATATAAAAGAATTATGGTTAGTGACCTTACACAACATTTTTGCCATAGTTTTTTTTTATTATGGTTGGTGACTATACTCGACATTTTTTGCCATAGTTTTTTTTTTTATTATGGTTGGTGAAACTTACACGATATTTTTTGCAATAACTTGTTTTTTTTTATTATAGTTGGTGACCTTACGCGACATTTTTTTTCCATATTTGGTTTTTTTTTTTATTATCGTTGGTGACCCTACACGACATATTTAGCCATAGTTTGCTTTTTTATAAAAAAAAAAATATGGTTGTTGACCTAACACGAAATGTTTTTCCATGTTTTGCTCTTTTATTTTAATGAAAAAATAATGGTTGGTGACCTTACACGAAATGTTTTACCATAATTTTTTTTAATATGGTTGGTGACCATACACGACATTTTTTGCCGAACTTTTTGTATATTGTTTTATTTTCAAGAGAATGGAAGTTGAGAAAGAAAGATTAAGTTGTGATGTATATGTCTTGGAAAACTATCTTTACCCTTTTTGAGGTGATCAGGATAAGGAAAAAAATTTCAAGGTATCTGTTGCCAGTTAGCAAAATGCAAAGGCTACCTGTCAAAGAGAATAGAGGGAAATTAAACTGTAATTCTAGTATTGTCATTTCCAGATTCCAGATAAAAAAATACAATAACATTGACCTAATAACCTGGAAACGTTCAAAGAAAATAGAAGAGTGGTTAGGGAAATTAAAATGAATGACTGATATCGCAATTTCCAGATTCCAGAGGAACAGTAAGATCGACCTAAGAATCTGGAAATGAGTTCCAAGGAAATGGAAGCTTGGTTACGGAAATTAAAGTAACGAAGCTACTTTAATAGCATAAGAAGGTCTGTTCATTTTCTGATATTTAGCAATACCTTTATATTTCTGCACGGCGCCGACAACGAAAACTGAATTAAAAGGAAGTTTTTCTGTGTAAACCTCTTGTCAGAATTAGGTCAAAGAAAGATTAGACTCAAGAAATATACATTAATGTTTTGAGGTATAAGTTTGCTCTTTTAGTTTGACAAAACATTGTGGCTGGTGACGCCAGACAGCATTCTTTGCAAACTTGATTTCCTTTTTAAAGAACATTAAAAGCTTTGAAACGATTGCTAGGTTTTCTCCTTCTGTACATCTTGAAAAACTATCATTATTCTTTTTGCAGAGAACGAGCCTGATTCTTGCTATGATAAAAATGAAAAAATACACATATTTGTCTTTTGATAATAAATGTTGATAGCCAAATTTTGAAGACAATGCAGTGGCAGAGTGGATATGGTTGTTTAAATGTAATACTATATATAATTCCCAGATTCCTGAGGAACGTAGTGATATGCGCTAGCAACGTTTATGAATATACCAAAGTAATATTAACTAAATGTAGTAAACTTACCAATACTTTTTTTTTATTAAAGATGAGTCATTTCGCTCATAAATACACTTATGAGCGTTGTGTACAATGCTTTCTTCATACAAAGTTTTAGGAGAAAATCGGTAAGATGAAGAAGATGGAAGCAAATGACAGTTACGATCTCATACTTAAATCAAAGTCATTTCACGGCTGGAAATGATATTCCGTCTGGACAATAGGCTTTCTCTTGACTTGGCCATTATGCATTATCTCATTGAGCCATGTATATTATTACTGTTATTATTATTCAGAATATGAATATTCATATGGAACAAGCCCACGCGGGCCACTGACTTGAAATTCAAGCTTCCAAAGAATATCGTGTTTAATAGGAAGAAATAAGAGGACGTAAAGGGAAATATGGAAAGAAGAGATACCACTTATTAAAAAAAATAATAGATAGATAAATAGGTAGGAATGTATCAAAATGCAAGAATAATAGCATTAGCGTAGTAATGCATTGCATTTTTGCAAGAACAGGGCCTAAAGAAATATTGGCTCTGTGCCATATGTCTTTTCTTCAAGCCGAGGAACAAATATTTCGAATCATTCAAACTCCATGACTGAAGAGTTATTGTAGGTTTGGATATATTCAATGAGCATTACGGTGAAGTATTAGACACGTTAATTCAACAATCATTTAATATATTCCAAGAAAAAGTAAAGTGACCTAGTTTATTGTACATATTGTTTACAGAAGTGATATCGCTGACTTTTGTTATCTTTAAATTTGTTGGGCCATTATCGTAACGTTTAAATAATGAAATGAGTTAATAAGGATAAATTTTACTTTTCTCAACGTTAAAGAGTGTTAAAACTCATATTTCCGTAACAAACCCCCAAAATATACTTTTTACTCCTATTTCTGCAGGGTGATATTAGCGTAACTAGTGAAATAACCATTTATTGGCATTCAAAAATTAAATAATGGAGTGAAACGCAAATGAATAAATTTATCTGAAATTGAATAAACATAGAGCACAGGAAAACATAATGAAATGCATCGTTTCAATTTCTAAATGTTGTACAATAAAGGTTGAACGCCAACACGAAATAAAAAAATCTCTGATAAACAATGGACTGTCATTCTTATTCTATCTGAGAGGTGATTAAAGAAATGTATTTAGTAAATGCTTAATAAAGGCGATAAAAGGACATACGTTTAATAAATGCTTCATAAAGGCGATGAAAGGATATTTATTCAATCAACATTCAATGAAGAACACTGTAGTGTTGAGGCTAATGAGAAATACGTTCAGGTTGGTGGGTGAGTCCAAAGGGCGATATCGGGCCTCTTACTCACATGAACACCTGATCAGCACGTAGTAGGGGATGTAGTTTAGAAGGTACCAGCCCCCCCTTTTTAGCCATGTCCCTAGTTAGGTTGGGGTAGGTTAGTTTAATGAAGTATTTGCTTTTAATTTGGGTGGGGGAATCATGATGAGATTATTTTTAAGAAGATTCTATGATTAATTTTTAAGATATGGTGTCCTGCTTTTTCAGGGAAGGTTCAGTACTCGGTTACAGTTCGGGAGTAGCTATGCTGCCGGACTAATATCAACCAACTAAAAATGGAAACCACTTAAATTGTTGGACTTCGGTTATTATTAATGATGCTTATAGAAAAGATTTCCAGCTGAACGTTTTGAAGAATGGTGCAATATTGTCAATAGAATCTAGACTGCATTGCTAGCCAGAAATTTTTGTGAATAACGCAGAGAGATGTTAGTTAGTTGAGTTGAACATAGAATTTAGGCCAAAGGCTAAGCACTGGGACCTATGAGGTCATTCAGCGCTGATATGGAAATTGTCAATAAAAGGTTTGAAAGGTGTAACAGGAGAAAACCTCGCAGTTGCACTATGAACAAGTATTAGGAGAGTATGGAAAGTAAGATGAAGAAAGAGAATAATGAAAGGAGGTACAGTAAAAGGAACGAAAGTGGTTGCAGCTAGGGGCCGACCAAAGGCACGCTGCAAAGAACCTCAAGTAAGTGCCTACATGTTAGTTAGTAATCCCAATCTCTTTGTCAGCCGTAATTGAATGAACGAGTGCTGAAAATTTTTCAAGTAGACTTGATTAAATTGCCAAGTGGTTCTACCTGGATATCCTTTTCATCTCACATGAATTAGAATGGAATAAAAAGAAATATTAACTAAAGACAATGAAAGTACGGTTACGATAAAATAATATAAGACGAAGGCGATATAAGTGGTAAACAGATGCCTTTTCTCAGATTTCAGATTTGATACACATTTCATAAAAAATGACTTACAGTACAATACCTTTTAATGACTTATTTTTATTTGTGTGCTCACGTTGCGTGTGTTCGGACTGTAAAAATCTATACACACAAAAACCCAGTTAGGGCAGGGCTGTAGGAAATCGTAAGAGTTTCTAAAATAAGGAAAAGAAAACTGAAAAAACTAAATGCAGAAAGTAATATAAATTCCCTATCATTTGAGGAATTCAAAAACAAAACAACATCTAGCCAAGACCGAAGACGATAAAGCAACATTATATTATAACATTAGCTTTACAATTTGAACCCATAATCAGATCTCAAATAAAAAGGCAAAGTTGAATCTCTTAGCTACACGAACTCACTGTGTACATAGCAATTATTTATAATATGCTAAGATTAATAAAGTTCCTCTAAATGCAACACTCAAAACGCCATTAGCATTATAAGTAAAAAAAAATAGAAAGAAATAACACATGACTGCCATTAAGCGGAGGGTCCTATTTTACGTCAGTGCTCTGGTTTACAGGCCTAATTAACTCGTAGTTATATCACTTAAACTGTGCGTGGGGAGGAAACACGAATTGCATCGTAGCTATGATGAATAACAGTACGAGTGAAAGCAAACAGAATTACCAAAACCTGAAAATCCCCGTAAGGGGGTAGTGCCGTCAGTGTACCTCATACGGTACACTGTAGGCATTACTTAAGGTTCTTTGCAGCGTCCCTTCGGTCCCTAGCTGTAACCCCTTTCATATCTTTTACTGTACCTCCATTCATATTCTCTTTCTTTCATCTCACCTTCCACCCTTTCCTAATGATTTATTCATAGTGCAACTGCGAGACTTTCCTCCTGTTACACCTTTCAAGCCTTTTCATTGTCAATATATACGTTTCAGCGCTGAATGGCCTCATAGGTCCCAGCGCTTGGCCTTTGAATCTTAAACTCTATATTCAATGCAGTTCAGTTCAAAACCTGACATTGAATGCGATGAGTGAGAACTCGGTGTGAATTTATTCACATTGGGTTGGCGCAGTTATGAACTTTAGTGATTCATTTTGTGTTCGAAAAAGACATTTATTTCTTTTCATATGAGAAAATAAGCTTATAAAGCCTCAGAATTTTATGAATGGTTTTTAGGTTGTTTAGTTCATTTTTGAAAGGATTTTGAATATTTGTATATCTGTACAGTTCCACTTTCTTGTTGAAGAATATATTACTGGAAAGTAAACCTTTGAAAAAGCTTGGAAGTTAGAATAAACGAATCGCGTGGAAAACGGGCCAGCACATAAAAGATTCCCTCATGGACTTCAAATCCTTAGGCGGAGAAAGAGTTAGGAAAGAATATTATCATACTGTAGCGAGAGATTTCAGATCTGCCTCGACAAAGCCATCCTTTTACCTGTGGAGATAGAGAGGAAAAAAAAAAAAAAAAAAAAACCTTTGATGCGGGAAATATGGTGGTTATATCCGCCCTCGTCCCGTTTTTTTCTAAATCCCTCCCTCAAGGGAGTTTTTATTTGTCTCTTAGGTTTTGATCTCTACTGTTTTTTATTATTATTATTATTCCGCAATTTAAGAGACAATTCGTAACATCCATTCTTACGAGTTATCACTTTTTTATTCAAGTGAATAACAAAGGGATCGTATGCTAACTCAGTATTAAAAAAAAAACTTGTTTTGGTAGGTTACTATTTAGATAAGAGACCGCGAAAGAAAGAAATGCAGACTTTGATTTATGATTATTCACTAAAGAAAATGATCGGTAATATTTCTGCAGCTGTTTATGTACTATGACCGTGGTATTAACTGCAGTAAGTAGTAATAATTACAGCTGTCGTTCATGTAGACCAAACTCCGAGGATATCTAAAATCCAGTGTGACAGTCATTGAGAAAGAATTAATCATACTTTATATATTCAATGTTGATGTAGATAAATAGAGATAGGTTGCTGGCATCGCAAGCAAACATATAAAAATGATTCCTTGTGGAAATATTGGTAAGACTGTAGGGTAAAATCTCTAGCAAGCAAGAAATCTGCAGTAATACTGTAGATGAGATGATACAGAGAAATAAACGAAGTTGATATTTATTTATAAGTGTTCATGGCTATTTTATACAGAAAATAAATAGTACATGCGATATCATTTTATGCGGCCAAAGCCAACATTTTTTTAAGGAATACAGAAATTGGCTTTCCGTGTGAAATGGAGAACTGTAAGCAAAATTATTACTGTATAACCACAAAGACAAACTGGAAACCTCAGTGGTTGGTCCGTTGATTTTCAGGAAAAAAAACAAAACGTAGGCAGAAGGTGGAAATTATATTTTGTAAACGTTTTTGGCTTGAAAGAGGCACCGAGGAATAGACGATGATTCTGTAAAAGGCACAATGTTTATCTTGCTGATTCTGGGGATAGCAAAAGGACGACAGAGAGAGAGAGAGAGAGAGAGAGAGAGAGAGAAGAGAGAGAGAGAGAGAGAGAGAGGGATTGTTGGTATTGGAGTGGTTGCGGTGGATGTAAATTGAGAAAACCTCAAGGAAATATGTCCTGAAAGGGATATTGTGCTGGGAATATATGCTTTCCAAATCGTAAAGTTTACAAGAATGGTTGAAATGGAAAGTTCAAATAATAATAATAATAATAATTTAATATCATTGCATAGAAAGAAATTTCAGATAATAATAATTAAGAACGTAATATTAATGGAAAATGAAAAGCTTGTTTATATCATTATTTAACGATTCATTTTGTTGTTGACACTTGATCATGTTTTCGCTCTTGCGTCTACTATTTGCGTGTGAAAAAACCTTATTTTCTACAGAGAACGTTTATTTATATATGAATTTGACCAATTCTGGAGACCGTATACCGCAGAGAATAAATCTTAAAAGGAGCCGGGGGGGTTTGAAAGATCGCTCAAAAACCAAGATGGCTCCTCTGGTTCTTCTGTGTATTTCAATTCGTCTTCCTCGTTCTCCTCGGCATTTCTCGGCGAGGAAAATGTTTAGTCTTTCCACATTCTCAGAGGGAAGAAAAATGTGCACCTCCACCAGACGAGGAGACGGAAAAGACGTTTTAGTTTCTGTCTCTGAAATGAGAAAATAAATAATTTCACTGACAATGCTCTTGCCCTTAATTCAAATTTTAATTGGAGTTGTCTGGTCGTATGTATCTGAAGAACATTTCTAGCTAACCACTGCTGTATAATGGTTCTTCCCCTGTTGTTGATTAAACTATTTCCTTGTCTTTAGTAGATCCTGCAATCCGTAGGGGTGTAGTGCCGTCAGTGCACCTCACGGAGTGCACTGCAGACATTACTAAAGTTTTTTTGCAGCGTCCCTTCGGCCCCTAGCTGCAACCCATTTCATTCCTTTTACTACACCTCTGTCCATATTCTCTTTCTTCTATCCTGCTATCCACCCTCTCCTAACAATCGATTCATAATGCAGCTGCCAGGTTTTCCTCCTGTTACACCTTTCAGACCTACCGACTCTCAGTTTCATTTCCAGTGCTGAATGACCTCATAGGTCCTAGTGCTTGGCCTTTGGCATAAACTCTATATTCCTAATCCTATTGAGATTCTGCGTAGCTAGAACCCTTGGTTAGTAAGACTCCGAAGGTTTTCAGGCTATCAAAGAGTTAGGGTATTAAAACTACAGTCTGTCTTTATAGACTATAGTAGGTTCACATCAACCGTGCATCTGATGTCTAGGCCAGTCCCTTACGACGCTCCTGATTGGCTGATGATAGGCCAATCACAGGGCTGGAAACTCTCAGTCTCTCTCGAGAGCTCACATAGGCAGGATGTATGTTGCACTTCTCTTGAGGGATACTTTTGAAAGACGTATCCTCAGAGGTGGAACATACATCCTGCCTATGTGAACTCTTGAGAGAGACTGAGAGTTTCCAGCCCTGTGACTGCTTATCAACAGCCCATGAGGAGCATCGTAAGGGACTGTCTAGGCATCAGATGCACGGTTGACGTGAATCCACTATAGCCATTAAATTATGTTCTTCAGTCACTTCGGAATCCTTATTCATATGCAATGAATATTTTTGAAATTAATTTTTCAGTAACGGTGAATTTATTTACAATTTTTTGAGTAACCGCTGTACTATTCACGGAATATGCTTTTGAAAATTGCTTAACTTGTTGCTATTAATTGATGTGATGGACATTTTGTTGTTACGTCAACAAATGTTTCCTAAGGAAATGATAATTTTTTCTTTTAAGTCTAGTAAAAAAAGTAGTTTGTAATGTAAGCCAAATTTCCAATAGGCTGACAGAGCAGATCCGTAATCCACAGTGCTGGACTTACTCATCATTTAACCTACCTGTCTACATGTCTTTTGGCGAATGATTGATTGATTTATAGACTTGGCATACATGCCAAATACCGGGGTATTAGTAAGGCTTAATGTTCTCGTTCTTGTACCTCACTCAACGGGCTTCCTTGTTCCTGTTAATTCTCTATCTTCCTGTTACGCCATCTATATATATAATCTCATGCAAGCAAGCGCGCACTCAAACGTGCGCACACACACGCTCACCACACACCACACACACACACACACACACTATATATATATATATATATATATATATATATATATATATATATATATATATATATATATATATATATATATATATATACATATATATATTCTCTTATGGTGAAGAATTTAGTATTTATCGTCGGTTTTGAAACTGAAGCATGAGGGTCCAGTGGTTTAAGAATCCTTTGTTTAGACGTTTCCGTGTTGCATGTTTTTTTTTCTTTCTTTTTAGACATTTCCGAACCAACCAGGTTTTATCATCAGCAGTAAACCAAACGGTGAGAGGAACTGCATCATTGTGTGATCAACCTTTTCATGATGGCTATGTAGATGTTTCGATGTTGGCAAAATAGGTCCTTTCTCTCCACGTCAGATTTGGAGTGTGGGATTTTCGTCTTCCCTGATGTAAGAATGCAGAGGCATCCATGTTTGTCACGGCGGTTTTACGTACCTCTAAATGTTAACATCTTCAAGCTGACAGTATGAAATCCTCGGCTGTCGATTCTTGATCATCATTATATACGTAGCATGGCGAGGCTCACGTTCCTCATTCTGGAATGTTAATATTATTTTATGTCCTGGATCTCGGGAGTTTGACTAGAATGACTGATTTTTAGTTCATCTCTAACTAGACTTTGGGTAAACTTTCTACATTTGTATGAACTTGATATTACCGTCATAATCTCGCAGAATAAAAAATAACGATAGACCTCCTGAGAGTCGAGAGATTTGATATATGAATGACAGCCGGAGAAAATAAACGAAACTAGGTTAGTATTGACATATCTGACGAGGACAACTTGCAGACCCCAGTCGAAGGGTTTCCTCTGTTCAACAGTTTGGATCTCTCTCTCTCTCTCTCTCTCGCTCTCTTTCTTCTCTCTCTCTATCTCTCTCTCTCTCTCTCTCTCAAGCTCGTTTCGACATTAATTCATACAGAAATAAAAAGCTCATCATTTTGATAACTGTTTATAATCTAATTTAGTTTAACCATTGGCATATAAAATTAATATCTGTTCATTTACTAATTATAGGATTGCGCAATGCGGTCATGGTTTTCTTTCACTCTAAAATCTCTATATATAAAAGAAAAGGCGAAACGTGTTCTGATGTAATTGCTGAAATCATCCAAATAATTTGGAGGTATTTTACAAAAAAAAATTCTTACCTTTCATTGAAAATCAGTTTTACTTTATACTTCGCTTTTGAATCCTTCAATTATATATATATATATATATATATATATATATATATATATATATATATATATATATATATATATATATTGAGAGAGAGAGAGAAATATATATATTATATATATATATATATATATATATATATATATACATATATCATATATATATATATATATACTATATATATATATATATATATATATATATATATATATATATATATATATATATATTGAGAGAGAGAAATATATATATATATATATATATATATATATATATATATATATATATATATATATATATATATATATATATATATTCCGGATTAAGCTAGATAAAATTAGGTATTTTATAAATACCTGGAAGTTTTGTGAAAGAGTTCTTATACAATTTTATTAGTTAAATTTGCAGAAAACTTTGAATAATCGGCAATGTTTGAGTGAGAGGAAGAATTCCAAGTAATAGCGAACAGAAATAATTATACTTCAGTAGAAAGTAAAAGTAGACGAGGCAAGTTCATAAAAACTAGATTGAGGGATTCAGAAAAATTAAGGAATTGAGTAGTAAGGGTTTAAACAAGACAAATGGTTCTTAAAAAGTAAGAGGAAACAGAGATCTAGTATGATGAACAGATACGGAAGAAGGGTGATGGGAGGGTTTAACGTGTTGCTGATGAACCTCCGAATTGGGGAAATATGCATGTGGTTTAAATTAGATAAATAGTGTTATGGCTTTCAGCCAACGCTGGAAGAGTAAGCATAGATGATCTCCTTTTCCACGAAGAAAAAGCGTTTTTCATTTTTATTTCACCTTGCTGGAAAACTAATTAAACTTGCATTTGATGAATTGTTATGCACGGCGAATGGTCATTAATCGCCAAAGAGGCTTAAGGGGATATATTTGTTTCGAGGGTATGACCATGTATGTATATAGCATACTCGTGTACAGATATTGATTGGAAGGTATTTAGATCAACTCCTAGAGCTCGTGCACGCATGCGTGTATGCACGTGCGTACATTCGTACACAAGGAAAATGCTATAGAAAGTTTGCGTTTTTATGACGTAAAAATGCTGGGTAGCAAAAAATTACAAGTCACACGCTACGCTTCAATTAAAAAAAGTAAAAAATACGCCGAAGTTTCTTCGGCACATTCAAGTTTTCTGTATGATGCGCGGCCCATGAAGCTTTTAGCCACTGCCCATAGTGCCAGACGCACTATCATGGATAACTTTAACCATAAAGGTTAAAGTAAGTCATGCGTCTGGCACCGTTAGAGCTACCAACAACCCAAGTCACCACCGGAATTTATATATATATATATATATATATATATATATATATATATATATATATATATATATATATATATATATATATATATATGGATATGGGAAGCGTTGCTATCAACCAACATACAACAAGGAGCTGAAGGAGACGTCATGTACCAGTAATTGTCCATTTATTAAACAAGCTGACGTTTCGAGGACACAGCCTCATTTTCAAACCTGAAAAAACGTAATTATAATATATAAAAGACTTAAGAAATAAGAAATTTACAATTTAAAAAATATTTACACTTTAAACAAAAAAAAAAATTAAAAAATTAAAAAATTAAAAAAAAAAACTAAAATGCAACAGACAGAATGAAAGAAATAGACCGCTACCTTTCAGGACGGGAACCAAGGACCTAATGACATAAAAAACAGAGACAGGGGCACACTCAAGACAGGTACAGTGTTGTGGAGGTAGTTTGATGGTTTAAAGGAGGAACAAGCTTCTTAATATATAAGCATAAGAAGGTCTGTTCATTTTCTGATACTTAGCAATACCTTTATATTTTTGCACGGCGCCGACAACGAAGACTGAATTAAAAGGAAAAGTTTTTCTGTGTAAACCTCTTGTCAGAACTAGGTCAAAGAAAGATTATACTCAAGAAATATACATTAATGTTTTGATGTATAAGTTTGCTCTTTCATTTTGACAAAACATTGTGGCTGGTGACGTCAGACAGCATTCTGTGCAAACTTGATTTCCTTTTTAAAGAACATTAAAAGCTTTGAAACGATTGCTAGGTTTTCTCCTTCTGTACATCTTGAAAAACTATCAATATTCATTTTGCAGAGAACGAACCTGATTCTTGCTATGATAAAAATGAAAAAAAATACACATATTTGTCTTTTGATATTAAATGTTGATAACCAAATTTTGAAGACAATGCAATGGCAGAGAGGATATGGTAGTTTAAATGTAATACTATATAATTCCCAGATTCCTGAGAAACGTAGTGATATGCGCTGGCAACGTTTATGAATATACCAAATTGATATTAACTAAAGTGAGTAAAACTTACCAATACTTTTTTTTAATTAAAGATGAGTCATTTCGCTCATAAATACACTTTATGAGCGTTGTGTACAATGCTTTCTTCATACAAAGTTTTAGGAGAAAAATGGTAAGATGAAGAAGATGGAAGCAAACGACAGTTACGATCTCATACTTAAATCAAAGTCATTTCACGGCTGGAAATGATATTCCGTCTGGACAATAGGCTTTCTCTTGACTTGGCCATTATGCATTATCTCATTGAGCCATGTATATTATTACTGTTATTATTATTCAGAAGATGAATATTCATATGGGACAAGCCCACACGGGCCACTGACTTGAAATTCAAGCTTCCAAAGAATATCGTGTTTAATAGGAAGAAATAAGAGGAAGTAAAGGGAAATATGGAAAGAAGAGATACCACTTATTGAAAAAATAATAGATAGATAAATAGGTAGGAATGTATCAAAATGCAAGAATAATAGCTTTAGGGTAGTAATGCATTGCATTTTTGCAAGAACAGGGCCTAAAGAAATATTGGCTCTGTGCCATATGTCTTTTCTTCAAGCCGAGGAACAAATATTTCGAATCATTCAAACTTTCCATGACTGAAGAGTTATTGTAGGTTTGATATATTCAATTGAGCATTACGGTGAAGTATTAGACACGTTAATTCAACAATCATTTAATATATTCCAAGAAAAAGTAAAGTGACCTAGTTATTGTACTATTGTTTACAGAAGTGGATATCGCTGACTTTTGTTATCTTTAAATTTGTTGGGCCATTATCGTAACGTTTAAATAATGAAATGAGTTAATAAGGATAAATTTTACTTTTCTCAACGTTAAAGAGTGTTAAAACTCATATTTCCGTAACAAACCCCCAAAATATACTTTTTACTCCTATTTCTGCAGGGTGATATTAGCGTAACTAGTGAAATAACCATTTATTGGCATTCAAAAATTAAATAATGGAGTGAAACGCAAATGAATAAATTTATCTGAAATTGAATAAACATAGAGCACAGGAAAACATAATGAAATGCATCGTTTCAATTTCTAAATGTTGTACAATAAAGGTTGAACGCCAACACGAAATAAAAAAATCTCTGATAAACAATGGACTGTCATTCTTATTCTATCTGAGAGGTGATTAAAGAAATGTATTTAGTAAATGCTTAATAAAGGCGATAAAAGGACATACGTTTAATAAATGCTTCATAAAGGCGATGAAAGGATATTTATTCAATCAACATTCAATGAAGAACACTAGTGTTGAGGCTAATGAGAAATACGTTCAGGTTGGTGGGGTCGAGTCCAAAGGGCGATATCGGGCCTCTTACTCACATGAACACCTGATCATCACGTAGTAAGGGGATGTAGTTTAGAAGGTACCAGCCCCCCTTTTTTAGCCATGTCCCTAGTTAGGTTGGGGTAGGTTAGTTTAATGAAGTATTTGCTTTTAATTTGGGTGGGGGAATCATGATGAGATTATTTTTAAGAAGATTCTATGATTAATTTTTAAGATATGGTGTCCTGCTTTTTCAGGGAAGGTTCAGTACTCGGTTACAGTTCGGGAGTAGCTATGCTGCCGGACTGGCATAAGCCAGACTAATATCAACCAACTAAAAATGGAAACCACTTAAATTGTTGGACTTCGGTTATTATTAATGATGCTTATAGAAAAGATTTCCAGCTGAACGTTTTGAAGAATGGTGCAATATTGTCAATAGAATCTAGGCTGCATTGTTAGCCAGAAATTTGTGAATAATGCAGAGAGATGTTAGTTAGTTGAGTTGAACATAGAATTCAGGCCAAAGGCTAAGCACTGGGACCTATGAGGTCATTCAGCGCTGATATGGAAATTGTCAATAAAAGGTTTGAAAGGTGTAACAGGAGGAAAACCTCGCAGTTGCACTATGAACAAGTATTAGGAGAGTATGGAAAGTAAGATGAAGAAAGAGAATAATGAAAGGAGGTACAGTAAAAGGAACGAAAGTGGTTGCAGCTAGGGGCCGAAGGCACGCTGCATAGAACCTCAAGTAATGCCTACATGTTAGTTAGTAATCCAATCTCTTTGTCAGCCGTAATTGAATGAACGAGTGCTGAAAAATTTCCAAGTAGACTTGATTAAACTACCAAGTGGTTCTGCCTGGATATCCTTTTCATCTCACATGAATTAAAATGGAATAAAAAGAAATATTAACTAAAGACACAATGACTGTACGCTTACGATAAGATGTTATAAGACGAAGGCGATATAAGTGGTAAACAGATGCCTTTTCTCAGATTTCAGATTTGATACACATTTCATAAAAAATGACGCACAGTACAATACCTTTTAATGACTTGTTTTTATTTGTGTGCGCACGTGCGCGTTTTCGGGCTGTAAAAATCTATACACAAAAACCCAGTTAGGGCAGGGCTGTAGGAAATCGTAAGTTTCTAAAATAAGGAAAAGAAAACTGAAAAAACTAAATGCAGAAAGTAATATAAATTCCCTATCATTTGAGGAATTCAAAAACAAAACAACATCTAGCCAAGACCGAAGACGATAAAGCAACATTATATTATAACATTAGCTTTACAATTTGAACCCATAATCAGATCTCAAATAAAAAGGCAAAGTTGAATCTCTTAGCTACACGAACTCACTGTGTACATAGCAATTATTTATAATATGCTAAGATTAATAAAGTTCCTCTAAATGCAACACTCAAAACGCCATTAGCATTATAAGTAAAGGAAAAATAGAAAGAAATAACACATGACTGCCATTAAGCGGAGGGTCCTATTTTACGTCAGTGCTCTGGTTTACAGGCCTAATTAACTCGTAGTTATATCACTTAAACTGTGCGTGGGGAGGAAACACGAATTGCTTCGTAGCTATGATGAATAAACCAGTACGAGTGAAAGCAAACAGAATTACCAAACCTGAAAATCCCTGTAAGGGGGAAGTGCCGTCAGTGTACCTCATACGGTACACTGTAGGCATTACTTAAGGTTCTTTGCAGCGTCCCTTCGGTCCCTGGCTGTAACCCCTTTCATATCTTTTACTGTACCTCCATTCATATTCTCTTTCTTTCATCTCACCTTCCACCCTTTCCTAATGATTTATTCATAGTGCAACTGCGAGGCTTTCCTCCTGTTGCACCTTTCAAGCCTTTTCATTGTCCATATATACGTTTCAGCGCTGAATGGCCTCGGTGTGAATTTATTCACATTGGGTTGGCGTAGTTATGAACTTTAGTGATTCATTTTGTGTTCGAAAAAGACATTTATTTCTTTTCATATGAGAAAATAAGCTTATAAAGCCTCAGAATTTTATGAATGGTTTTAGGTTGTTTAGTTCATTTTTGAAAGGATTTTGAATATTTGTATATCTGTACAGTTCCACTTTCTTGTTGAAAAAGCTTGGAAGTTAGAATAAACGAATCGCGTGGAAAACGGGCAGCGCATAAAAGATTCCCTCATGGACTTCAAATCCTTAGGCGGAGAAAGAGTTAGGAAAGAATATTATCATACTGTAGCGAGAGATTTCAGATCTGCCTCGACAAAGCCATCCTTTTACCTGTGAGATGAGAGCAAAAAAAAAAAAAAACAGGAAACCTTTGATGCGGGAAATATGGTTATATCCGCCCTCGTCCGTTTTTTTCTAAATCCCTCAAGGGAGTTTTATTTGTCTCTTAGGTTTTTGATCTCTACTGTTTTTATTATTATTATTATTATTTAAGAGACAATTCGTAACATCCATTCTTACGAGTTATCACTTTTTTTCAAGTGAATAACAAAGGGATCGTATGCTAACTCAGTATATAAAAAATAAAAAAACTTGTTTTGGTAGGTACTATTTAGATAAGAGACCGCGAAAGAAAGAAATGCAGACTTTGATTTATGATTATTCACTAAAAGAAAATGATC
Source organism: Macrobrachium nipponense (assembly GCF_015104395.2). NCBI lineage: Eukaryota > Metazoa > Arthropoda > Malacostraca > Decapoda > Palaemonidae > Macrobrachium > Macrobrachium nipponense. The sequence goes on from NC_061106.1 coordinate 25,214,041, forward strand.
GGTAATATTTCTGCAGCTGCCTACGTACTATGACCGTGGTATTAACTGCAGTTAGTAGTAATAATTACAGCTGTCGTTCCTGTAGACAAACTCCCAAACTCCGAGGATATCTAAACTCCAGTGACAGTCATTGAGAAAGAATTAATCATACTGTATATACTCAGTGTTGAAGTAGATAAATAGAGATAGGTTGCTAGGCATCGCAAGCAAACATATAAAAATGATTCCTTGTGGAAATATTGGTAAGACTGTAGGGTAAAATCTCTAGCAAGCAAGAAATCTGCAGTAATACTGTATATGAGATGATACAGAGAAATTAAACGAAGTTAATATTTATGTATAAGTCTTCATGGCTATTTTATACAGAAAATAAATAGTACATGCGATATCATTTTATGCGGCCAAAGCCAATATTTTTTTTTAAGGAATACAGAAAGGCTTTCCGTGTGATATGGAGAACTGTAAGCAAAATTATTACCATATAACCACAAAGACAAAAAGGAAACCTCTTAGTGGTTGGTCCGTTGATTTTCAGAAAAAAACAAAACGTAGGCAGAAGGTGGAAATTATATTTTGTAAACGTTTTTGGCTTGAAAGAGGCACCGAGGAATAGACATGATTCTGTAAAAGGCACAATGTTTATCTTGCTGATTCTGGGGATAGCAAAGGACGACAGAGAGAGAGAGAGAGAGAGAGAGAGAAAAGAGAGAGAGAGAGAGAGAGAGAGAGAGAGAGAGAGAGAGAGAGAGGGATTGTTGGTATTGGAGTGGTTGCGGTGGATGTAAATTGAGAAAACCTCAAGGAAATATGTCCTGAAAGGGATATTGTGCTGGGAATATATGCTTTCCAAATCGTAAAGTTTACAAGAAAATGGTTGAAATGGAACGTTTCAAATAATAATAATAATAATAATAATTTAATATCATTGCATAGAAAGGAATTTCAGATAATAATAATTAAGAACGTATATTAATGGAAATGAAAAGCTTGTTTATATCATTATTTAACGATTCATTTTGTGGTTGACACTTGATCATGTTTTTCGCTCTTGCGTCTACTATTTGCTGTGTGGAAAAAACCTTATTTCTACAGAGAACGTTATTTATATATGAATTTGAGCAATTCTGGAGACCGTA
>NC_061106.1:25220176-25222405 GCF_015104395.2 Macrobrachium nipponense
TACCTACAGTTCGTTACCTAAGCATAATTTCCAGGTGAATTAAAAGTGGTCAAAATTAGCTATAAGAGGAGAAATATTACATTTCTTGTACAGAAATCTTTCCTAAATATTGAGTTAATTATAAATGTAATTACTCAAACTGTGCAAAGTAAAAGGAGAGAAAATTGTAGAAGACAAAATTTGTCGTAACGAAATTAGAAAGAGAGAGAGAGAGAGAGAGAGAGAGAGAGAAATATTTGGTTGAAATCAGCTGTTCTAACCGAGATTATTTCGCCATTGTATAAGTATACTAATAATAATAATAATAATAATAATACGTCTCTAATACAAATCGCATTGCAACTTGCTAGTTTTTTTTTCCGCGTTTTGCATAGTTTTTTTTTTCTACAAGTGGACGTTTGTCCTGGAATGCATTTCATACGCGTAAGACGTAAACAAACAGCGCTCAAAATGGCGGCCGTTGCCAGCTAGCTATACTAGTCGAAATAGTTCTTCTGTCTTCTGTATGGCCTCTCTTTTTATTCACGCTCAAACGGTTTTTCAGACAAGTTTCCGAGAAATACAGCATATCTTGTAACAGCCTGACAATTCCTGGGCTATCATTAAATGATCAGTGGTGTGGTTATACTTGAGGTGTTGCGATACATCAATGCTGCTGCAGTGAGCTCCGGCCATTTCATAATTCGCTGTGTGAGAGATACCAGCTCCAATACGTAGGCATGTCTTAGAACAAACCAACAAAGTTTGTGAGAGACATTGCCGAAATACTGTTTTCAAAAGTGGCGCTAGGGTAAAAAAGTGGTACAGGACCATGATGTACGATCACGATATACCACCCTCAAGAAAAGTACATTATAACGCATCCTCCTAACATTGTTGGTGATAAACGGAGCTAAAGATCTTTTCTACTCCGATGTCAGGAAGATGCGTTATAATGTACTTTTTCTTGAGGGTGGTATCGTGATCGTACATCAGGTCCCGTACCACGCCGTTTTTTTAAGTGATATGAGACAAACAAATACTTAAAAGTCCATATAAAAAAATGACGAGTTCCTGGAGGCACCTTTATGGCCAAATCTAGAACATTAATGAACTTTTACATTCTGAAAAAATTAAACAATTCTTTCATATAAGAATAGATTTACAACCAACCACTTGGACATTCTTTAAGCAAATTTCTAAAATGATTAAAAAGAAAGTCTTAACATTCTGAATAATAATAAAATTGTATTATTTTCCTATCCTATCTTTATTATTATTAAAAGAAACCTATACTATCCCAATATATCACTAATAGATGGTTAGTAAAAATATTCCTAGCCAAATGTATAAATTCAATTGTGCTGTGGTCGATACTAATAGGTCCATACTCTGTAACTATATTGAAAATAACATTTTCAGTATTCCTAAAACCTTTCCATCTAATATGGTATAAATTTAAGCTGTGTGATTAGCATTGATGCAGAGAGGATTCTTTTACAGTGAATCTGAATAAATCTCTTACACAGACTTGCTCTTGCTTGCTTGCTTAGCACTAAAGAAACACGAGCTGTCATAATGATGCGGCAGCAGTGTAGTAGTCCTATTTTTGCTAGTATATCTAAAGTGTACTCATCCACCATCGCATACTTGGGGTAAAATTAGGCAAAGATCGATCGATACTGGCTACCCTCTCACTAGGCTTCTTAGGATAGTCCAAAGTTAGGTAGTAGGTTAGTTAAGAGGCCGAGCAAGTCCTAATAAGTTTTCCATGAAGAATTTTATATTTATCAAAAATATTCATATTTCCTTATTCAAAGCTAGATTACCTAATCTCTGGTAGGGTCGGTTTTTAATAATCTAAGAGATCATATGTAGCTATGATCCGCAGTGGAAATTTTCACGAGAGAAAGGTATTTGAATGTAGAATACAAGAGCACTACTACTTCAGTTAGCAATCACCATCTTTTTGAAAAGGTTATTTGAATAGTGAAATGATTTTCCCAGAACCCTTGCAACTATACTTAAACTTTTTTCAAAAAACACTCGAATGGAGAATACAGTTGAAAGACTGAATTTGATCGATAGGTATACTATATGATATATGAACCTAGAATAAAAGTCGACTCGTTTTATTCGGCATTTCTAACAACCTTTTCATAAACTTAGCCTATATGGTATTGTGTTAGAAACTTTCGACTTGTTGTTAAATAAAGGCGAATGATTGACTGACTATTCAACGTGCAATTA
>NC_061106.1:25222905-25232905 GCF_015104395.2 Macrobrachium nipponense
GTTCTACTTGCACTGATACCTTGCACGACATTAATGTTGCACCAACTTCAAACCGTCATGCCAGCTTTCCGATAATGCAATTAAAAATTAATAAAGGTTTATAAAGGATTCATCTGTTGACCTAGAAACCTCATTCGAGTCTGGACATTTGAAAATCAACATAAATTATTCGAAATTCCATTTAATTATGTAGAAATATTGACTCTCTCCACCAGTCTATAATTGAAAATCATCAATGATAAGGATCTTTTGTGATATTTTCATATCCTGTGCCTTTCTTGTGTTTGTTTTAATATAATTACGATTTCGTTCACGCTGTGAAATGCTGACAACACTTTAATTAAATCGAAATATTGATATATACATGAGTGGGGTGTGTGTGTGTGTGTATAAACCATTCGTGTATAATGATATTTCATGTGAAGTTATATAACGCTTTTTTTCTCACTCATATTTACTGTAGGTGTAAATGTCTTCGGAAATATAATAAATACACATATTTTTGGCCATGTTAATGACAAATCTTCCAATAAATATCACCGAGAAAGAAAAGGATTTCGCGCCCGTTCAAGAGCTCACAATCCACGCACATATCTACGACGAAACGCTAAGGAGAAAAAAAAAAAGAAAAAGAAAAGAAAAGCCGCAATCATAATTTCAAAGCGCATTCAAAGCGGTAAATCTCCGTTATGCGTCTGACTGTTTTATGGACGCGAATATCATAACAGGCCAATTTATCGCGACAATAACGGCGGAGTCCTTTTGCATTTGCTTTCTTTCCTCTCGGGATTCATATTGCGGCTCCCCCAGACTTATGAAGGACTCCGGGGGAGGAACAAATCTCGCCCAAATGTTGAGCGGAACAAAAGTTGTTCGTTATTTCTTCCTTCCCTCTGAGCAGAAAGTCTTGATTGGCCCCTCGTCAATCTCCACCAAGCCTCTCTCTCTCTCTCTCTCTCTCTCTCTCTCTCTCTCTCGTCGTACCGTTCTCATCTCAGTCTCTCTCTCTCTCTCCTTGGCCTGGGGAGAGAGAGACAGAGAGAGAGAGAGAAAGGAGAGAGAGAAGAGAGAGAGAGAGAGAGAGAGAGAGAGAGAGAGAGAGAGACGGTCAAACAGAGACAGAGACAGGAGAGAGAGAGAGAGAGAGAGAGAAAGAAAGAGAGAGAGAGTCAAAGAGAGAGAGAGAGAGAGAGAGAAGAGAGAGACGGTCAAACAGAGACAGACAGGAGAGAGAGAGAGAGCGACAGTCAAAGAGAGAGAGAGAGAGAGAGAGATCGTCATTCTATTCTCAGTTATGACTTCCTTGATCATCACCATCTGTCATCATCAACACTGCAGTCCGTCTCTTTGTGCCCCGTGAAAAGAGAGGCAGAGGGTTTCCATTTATTCCTTCTCGTGATATTACCGGTCACGCCGCGATTCATTGTTCTCTTATTTCAGGTCTTAATGATAAGGATATCCTGGTCCTCTGTTACAGTGGTTAGTGTCGTGGCATGCCACTCAGATGTAGCGGGTTCGCGTCTCCCCCGGGGGGATGAAAACTCGCTGACTCTGTATGATGATCAGTTACTGCTGTAGTGTGGGGTATTTTTAGCGGTGGGAGGTTGAAATCAATATTGTTTGGAAGCTTAAATTTCAAGTCAAAGGCCCCTTTGGTGTGCTTATTCTACGTGAATAGGTTTCGATTAATGAAATAATAATAATAATAATAATAATAATAATAATAATAATAATAATAATAATAATAATAATAATAAATGTTTGTTGACTCATTCCTAAGGATTCGACGATAATGGACTTTTGCGTCCTCGAAAGTTTATTAGAAATTTTAAAGAATGTTGGCGTACTATATGAGTAAATTTATATATATATATATATGTATATATATATATATATTATATATATATATATATATATATATATATATATATATATATATGCTGGGATTTGTGTTATCGCATTATTTAAAGGGACTTTTAATTTTTTGGTGTTTTACATAAAACCTCTGAAAAAAACGTACATGAATTCTTTTTCCAATCAAATGGGAGGAGGATATTTGTACATCTGAATTTTGAAATAAGATACTTGTCATTTCGTAAAAACATTAACAAATATCTAGCAGCAGTGGAGGTTATCCGTTCAAAAAAATTTGAAAATAAATAAATTTATAACTAATTTACTAAGAACCAGGGATAATTTGGAGGGGATAAAAATCCTCTAATAGAAACCAAATTGAAAGAAAATTTTCTCTGAGTAAATAACACTTCCCAAAACTGAAAAAGCAATGTTGAAAGGATAAAAAAAATATCTATCATGAGGTGAGAAACATGATAGTGTCATTAATAATTCTTTTTTATTTATTTATTTTTTTCATCCAAAGAAGAGCTTAAACCAGCCATCAGGGAAACAAGAGGAGGAGCTCTCCAGCAAAATAAACAAGAACTGTCAGATAAAACTCATGCCATGACCTCCCACCTGTAACATCTGCTCCCTCAGCCAACTGGCTCAGCATCTTTCAGAACTTTTAATCTCCAGAAGTTTAAGCAAACTTAGTTTTGGACTTCGTCTTGAAATGCTGTGTCAGCGCCTCTGCTTTCTCTATCAACAAACTCGTCCCAAATTTTACAATGTCTGTTACGGAAGCAGAGCTAGTTTTGTATTTAATCCTGGAGATTTCAACTTAAATGCCGATATGCAAATTACAACGAAATCAAGAACAAAAATAAGTCAGCATTAAAACGAAATCAAGAGCAAAAATAAGTCAGAATTACAACGAAACCAAGAGCAAAAATAAGTCAGCATTACAACGAAACCAAGAGCAAAAATAAGTCAGCATTACAACGAAACCAAGAGCAAAAATAAGTCAGCATTACAACAAAATCAAGAGCAAAAATAAGTCAGCATTACAACGAAATCAAGAGCAAAAATAAGACAGCATTAAAACGAAACCAAGAGCAAAAATAAGTCAGCATTACAACAAAATCAAGAGCAAACATAAGCCAACATAAGTATCTAAATACGATTGTCAAAATATCTGTCACGCTCTAATCTAAATCTAAAATCTAAATCTAAGATGAAAGTAAAATCTTAGGAAAGCGGAAAGGTGCATATCTAGAATCATTCATGCTTTTAAGCGTAGGTTCAGAAATTGTCATAAGCAGTATATGAATCCAAAAAAATAAAGAGCTTAATCAATTTCTAAAGCGTCAAGGTAACCAACAAAGGTGATTAATATTCCAGGGATTAAAAAAAGCAACGAGGTAAAAAGAAAGGAGACAACACACAAACCAGTTATAAAATATATAAAAAAAAAACTATAAATATGAGATGAAGGGATGAATTCACTTTCTCCTTTCGCTTTTCTTCCCTCCTTCTCCAATATCATTTTATTCTTCTTAGTATGTTTCCAAACCCTCCTCCTCCTCCTCCTCCTCCTCCTCCTCCTCCTCCTCCCAACGCCCTCATTGCCTTTAGACAACCACTAATTTCAGTTCTCACAGACAAAATTCATTACCATAAGAGGGGGGAAAAATAAAGAAATATTTGACCTTCATAAGACTAAAAAGTCAGCTTCATTCTGTCAGAAAACAGTCATAAAGCGTCGGTTAATTACAAAGTTAAATCTGTATTTTTTGGGAAGCAACACCAACGAAAATAAAAGTGAAGCAACTATATATGTCCCTTCCGTTATTGATCTTATCGGAAAGAAAATATTTTTTTTACCTTATTACCACCGATACTACCAAAGAATATATTTTCAAATGCTCAGCTTCTAATGATTCATACCAACCGTGATCCTATTTCGTGTTCAATCATCTTTTCACAGCTTCTAATGATTCATACCAATCGTGATCCTATTTCGTGTTCAATCATCTTTTCTCAGCTTCTAATGATTTATATCAATCGTGATCCTATTTCGTGTTTAATAATCTTTTCACAACTTCTAATTATTTATACCAAATATGATCCTATTTCGTGTTTAATCAACTTTCACAGCTTCTAATGATTCATACCAATCGTGATCCTATTTCCTGTTTAATTATCTTTTCACAGCTTTTAATGATCCATACCAACCGTGATCCTATTTCATGTTTAATCATCTTTTCATTCAAGGAAGTCCTTTTAAAAAAAGTTCCTACGGGTCTTAAAAAGAAGTAATCAACCATTTTCGAACATTTTGCATCACCCTCGAAGAATTCGAACCTGGAACATCGTTGACCAACAATTAAAAAAAGATAAGAGAAGTTAGAGGACCAAGAAAATAAGTTAATCTAGTAAGTCGGAAGGTGCAGATAATCAATACTGGTGAAAGGAAAAAGCATGAACCTGAAAGTATGAATAGTTTGTTTAATAATGTAAAAGGACTTGCATGATTTTTTTTTAACAAAGGTCGTTTAATGTTTAGGGAGGTATCCAATATTTAAGATGTTTATTATCAGTAAATTCATCTGTTTATTTTGTATTACAAAGGTCATCAATAATAATAATAATAATAATAATAATAATAATAATAATAATAATAATAATAATAATAATAATAACACTTGCTGAATAAAGATTATAATTTTCCATTACTACAGACAAAACAAATTACCAAGGAAATGGGGCGAATGATGTAGACAGGGATTCCTTCATGATCAGTGTATATATATATATATATATATATATATATATATATATATATATATATATATATATATATATATATATATATATATAGTCAACAATATTTATTGGGTGATGGGATACATATGAATCAAAATATGGAATAAACTGCATACGGAAGAGAAATTTGACTATTGTTACAAAAACTATTACCAAAAATACGTTGAAAAAGGCCTGCGAGTGACAGAAAGGAAGTCTTAAAAACTACTGAGGCTAGAGGGCTGCAAATTGGTATGTTGATCATCCACGCTCCAATCATCAAACACTAAATTCTAGCCTTCTGACCTCAGTAGTTTTTATTGAATTTACGTATACAGTTAGCCATGATCGTTCGTCTGGCACTGCTATCGGTGCCGACAAGACAGGCCACTACCGGGCCGTGGTTAAAGGTTTCATGGAACACGTCTGAGAGTTTTATGGGTCGTGGCTGAAATTTTCTTACAGCATATATGCACTGTACAGAAAACGTTTTATTTGTGTGTTTTTTTATTATTCTGTATTAGACCTTCAAAGGGGAGTAATTTTTATTTGCGTATTACCCAGGAAATGTTTATATCAGATACACAGTTCAGGTTTGGCGGCTTTCAGAGATATTGTTAGTAAACACAATTCGCACAGTTTTCCATGTCCTGGAGAGGAAGGACCCCTTTGATAAATTTGCAGTCAAAAGGTTAAAGTGATAAAGGCAAAATACTTTTGGAAATGGCGAAGGAAAGTATCTCAGTATTTCACTACACACACACACACACACACACACACACACACACACACACACACACACACACACACACATATATATATATATATATATATATATATATATATATATATATATATATATATATATATATATATATATATATATGTGTGTGTGTGTGTGTGTGTGTGTGTCTGTGTATGTATATAATAAATTATACATTATGCAACAAATCATTCCATCCTATTCATTGGCGTCCAGGCTGAAAATAAAGGCATGGAGGGATATCATATCAGCTGGAGGATTGAAACGTTTTATTTTTCCAGAAATAAGAGGATTTATTGTAAGCCCCAACAAAAGCATTTTGCCGAATAAATGAAAGGATCCGCGATCATCCCTAAACGAACGCCATGAACGGGAAAGCAAAACATTTTGTGGGGGATACCTGAAATAATCTTGATTTAAATATGCATTCCAAATTGTGCGTGGGTTAAATCAAAGGCTCTTTTGTCATCCCTAATATTAATGACCGGGAAAAAAATTTAATAAATAAATAAAGGAAAGGCTTTTTGATGGGTGAATGAGAGAACACTACAGTTGCAACTTCAGAAGTTCAGCGAAATGCAATGCATTACTACCCAAACACTATTTTTCGTGTATTTTAATACATTTTTATCTATGTATCTATTTGCCACTTTTTTTTATATTTCAATAAGTGGGATCTCTTCTTTCTGTATTTCTCTTTACTTCCTCTTACTTCTTCCTAAAAAACACCATAGTCTTTCAAAGTCAATTGGCCGCTGTGGGCCTGTTCCAATTGAATAGGTTTCATCTACTGAATAATAATAATAATAATAATAATAATAATAATAATAATAATAATAATAATAATAATAATAATAATACATGGTGTAAAGAAATTTTGTCTTGTAAATTAAAAACTCGACGGTTATCACTATACAATTTGTCAAAGAACTCATGGAAAATTATCTTTTTGTGATAACCTTAAGGTGATCTCACATATTTTGGTTACCATTGCATAGAATATAAATCACATTGTAAATGACCCACTTCAACGTGTAATTATGAAAAAAACACCAACACAAAATATAATCTAGTAGTTCAGTAAATCGTCTCCTAAAAGCCAGTGAAGAGAACTACGAGATAACGAGTAAGGGGAGTGAATAATTGGAGGTAAAGAAAAAGGAAATGCCATATTTTGAATATCCATCCTTTCGACAGAATTTTATCCTGATGAGCTTTGGAATGCAATATTTGTAAGAAAAAGAAAAAGACTAAATCAGCGTTCGTTGGCAAGTTGGGAAGACAAACATATTTTTTCAGTTTTAATGTTGCGTCTTCTGCATATATATATAAATATATAAATATGTATATATATCTATATATATATATTATATATATATATATATATATATATATATATATATGTGTGTGTGTGTGTGTGTGTGTGTGTGTGTGTGTGTGTGTGTGTGTGTGTCTCGAGATGAGGCTCGTTTGGCTTTGCAAAAAAAAAATAAAACAAAAAAAGGGGGAAAATTTGGTGAGGGGGCTACAAAATAAACTTGGTTATTCAGACAGAGATCTGGTACAAAAAATAATGAGTGCAGAAACCCACTGAATGTGTGTATGAAATACTGATAAGAGAGAGAGAGAGAGAGAGAGAGAGAAAGGATTCATCAAGCTAACGAGGCCACGAGTTCAAATGTCAACAGCAGAAAATCCGAATAAGTGAATAAAAAGCCACCGATTGAAAAGACCGGAAATGTTCATATTTGCATCCGTGATTCCCTGTGTTTATTGTTCTGATATGAAGTGTTGCTTTAATGCTAGGTTTCGTAAAAAAAAAAAAAAAAAATAGAGAATAAAGAAACAGTATTCGGAACTTGACTGTTGTTAGATATTACCAGAATTCCAAATTTTAGTGTGATTTTCTGTGATCAGAGAAGTTTATATATATATATATATATATATATATATATATATATATATATATATATATATATATATATATATATATATATATACACTCACGTGTATGCATAAGCCAGCAAGCACACATACACTTATATACAGTATTAGTGTCTGTATGTATGTATGTATGGATGTATGTATATAGTATGTAATTCTATGCATTTAAAAATATATATCAGATATGTATGTATCTTATTCATTTAAAATTATATACAATTAGTATATATATATATAATATACTCTATATATAAATATATAGTTATGTATATAATATATAATATATTATATACTATAATACATATAATATATATACATATATAGATAAGAAATATTAAATCTATATTATATATCTTTATAACATATATATAATATATATATATATAGTATATAGATATAGATATATAACCTATACGTGTGAAGGGTCTTGGTCTTCAAGAAATGAAGCTAGATATTCAAGTTTGCAGACATGATGACGTTAACAGCTGAATTATTTGTAATTTTCACCTTGAAATTCATTTCTTGTGTCAAGCCATTTGAGTAGAAAACGTTTTAGTATCCTTGCTATTGCATGGGGAGAATGGCTGAAGGTGAGTCTGGAAGTAATAATTGTTCAACATAATTATTATTAGTCCACTAGGAAGCGTGAAAGACAAGGAACAATAAAAGAATGACAAAAATGATCCTTTAATCTTAAATTGACTGACGGCCTTACTTTAAAAGTACTAATGACTGCGACTGTTTATCACAACAAACTCAGTACACAGAAGCACGGAATAAACGATTTTGCCGGTGATAATAAGATACCTCATCCAGATTTCAAGCTGCTGAACCGCAACATGTTCCTATTTTCTACGTGAAAGTTCCGAAAAACTTTTAGTCTTGACAGGAGTGTATATTTTATTCTGATGTTTACTAGCTTTTACTGAATTCTTTTAAAAAATATATCACCCGAACTTTTACTTGCCTCTTCCTGCAAATGGACTATAAAGGTCCTCAGTGCATTGGCGTCGCTCTGTATAATCAAACGAAACTTCGTAGCTTTCAGTCCGACAAACTTTTCTAATTCGACATTTATCAAGTTCGTTTTTTCTGAGACATTAACGTTCCTTCTTTTATAATTCAGGTGACATTACCACTTTACCTTGACTTAAACTTAAGCTATCCAGATTGTTCTTAATTAGGCCCAAAATCGACATATCTTTACTTTCCGTTTGACCAAAGTAATTGTTTCGTGTTTCCCCTACTTGTGATTTATGACTATAAAGAACATATTTAGGTTCATACAAGAATTGTCGCTTGTTAGTTTTAAAAATTCATTACAGTATTATCCAGATTAAACAAGAAACAAGTAAAAAAGTTAGACGAGGTTTATACGATGCAATCGAGATTTCTGTAAAGCGTATTATCAGGGCCACCCAAAATAGATCTATATTTCGGTGGTCTCGGTAAAATGCTGTATGTGCCACCACGGCCCATGAAAGTTTAACCAAGGCCCGGTAGTGTGGCTAACTTTAACTTTATATAAAATAAAGTCTACTGAGGTTACTAGAGGGCTGCAGTTTCGAATGTTTGATGATTGGAGGGTGGCTAACCAACAAGCCAGTACAATATTTTTCTCGTCAGAAAACTAAAATGTATAAAAACTCGATTCAAAATAAGCTAAAACTGTATAATACCGACCACAAAATATTTCATACCACTTCTTCAAATGCTGTTATGTGCCATTGCAATCTCATGATTGGTCCGTCTTTCGATTAATAATTCCAAACAAATTATGAAATGAAAGTAAACAGCTTATATTGATATTAAGATCTGCTTCTCAAAGGGAACGACTGCCCTTCAATTAGTTCCAGATCACTTGAATCTCCTCCCTCTGTTGTTCACAGTAGAGAACATTGATAAATGCACTATCTGGCGTAATTCCTTTGAAGTTAGTTACATAACAAACTTTCAATGGTTTCCTCTAATGTCTTAATTATTATTGAGACCTGAATCATGAGCTGCCTGAGGCATATCCTTCACGCCGCGCAAATGCATTAGTCCTTAATTCATCGCGGGAATTAATGATTATTGTGCTTAATCCGTCACAGAAATTTAAGGCTAAAGGAATTTAATAAAGATTATGTCATTCAACTTTATTCCTGCAAGGCCATATCCAACAAAAGGTACTGACAAAAAAGATTATAAAATAATATAAGAAACTATTGAGATGGCTCATTTTCTGTCCACCCTTCATTTTAAAAACTACAGAAGCTAGAGAGCTGAAAATTGGTATGTTGATCTTCCACCCTCCAATCATCAAACATACCAAATTGCAGCCTTCTAGACTCAGTAGATTTGATTTTGATTAAGGTTTAACCATGATCATGCGTCTGGCACCGCTATAGGTGCCAACAATACAGGCCACCACCAGGCCGTGGCTGAAAGTTACATGGGTAGCGACTGAGAGTTTCATACAGCATTATACACTGTACAGAGAATTCGATTTTATTGTTATCAAAATACTTTAAGCAAATGAGACATCACTGAAAATCCCGATCGTCTGTCCACTCACAATTGTACCGCTCTTATTCATTTTTATTTTTAGCTGAACTTTTTTTATATTCAATTGAAGATGTTAGCGGAGAGTATCTAAAAATATTTCTA
>NC_061106.1:25237905-25245405 GCF_015104395.2 Macrobrachium nipponense
GCACCTAAGGAAAGGTAGGACGCCGCTAAGAACGAAAAAATGCCGCAATCACTAACTTCATATATGATGAAATAATAAAGGTGTTTTTGCCTATTAGGCAGATTCGATTATTTCAAAAAACCCATCAAGTTAGGAACTGCAACATCAATCAGCTGTATGAACAACTGAACAACCAGCAGTTTAAGCTGTTGAAGCCGATTATAGACATTTGCCTGTCTGAAGTTTTCAACTAAAAAAAAAAAAGAAAATGAATATGAAAACCTGTAAAACTAGGATTTAAGAAAGACCTCCAAACGTGACATTTCAATATTCATTTCTATAAAACCATCAAATCAGCATCATAGTGATAAAACTATTACTAATCATTCCATCAATATAAGAAGACCAAAAGTTCCCAAAGCAAACTTATCTTCTTTATCTCTTAATTTTTGTTGGGAGGGGAACTTCCCATTTCTATACCTATCCCATCCCTACCTACCACCCGAATAGCAAAATTCATTAGCTGTATCTCTCAAAGAATATTTTTAAACCTAAGGCGAGTTGTAACAGCTATGTAAATCTGTGCCTATAATTTAGATTACAGTGCTCAACAGTCATCTTTGCCCTACCCAACCCTTCTTACCGCATGATATCGGTTTCAAAGAAATACTGTAAAGATAAATGTAAACATTCATCGTTTACAATGAGCCAGATTTTTCTGCGACCTGGTGCCAGCTAGATGCATATTTTCAACACCTTTTGGCCGAGCTATTTCTGGATAAAATCTTTTGCACTGAGGCAGTTCACGTAATGATTCCAAAAGTGAAGAGCTTAGTCAGCGAAAGGCGCTCAAACCAATTCACTCTATTAGTCATCCCTATTGTATTGAGCCCATGATACTATGGAAATAGAAACGGTAGAGAGTTTGTGAATAAGGACCTTATCTAAAGCAACTTGGATTTCCAAAACTATGTCATTAAAATTAAAGATAATACTGAATAATAAAAAGAGATGAATATCAAAGAACTCTCTCTCTCTCTCTCTCTCTCTCTCTCTCTCTCTCTCTCTCTCTCTCTCTCTCTCTCCTGACTTTTCATCTGATATTTGTCTAGCCTTGATGCCGTAAATGTTTGAAAAGCAGCGGTTTGATGATTTTCTGAAGCTTTTTCACTTTGAATGAAGCTCACTCTAACTCCCTTTGATTTTTTTTCCTCGTTGCTCTTTTATGAACATTTTTTATGCGCCTTTTGTTCGCAGTTGTCGGAAACTTGTGCAAAATTACAAAAGATTTATGAAACTGGAATCATTTTTATATTCCTTGTCAAGCGGAAAAATATCAAGTGGAATCTATGTACTGACTTCAGTTCAAGTTATTCATATGTCACAAGGGCTTTCGTATCAATCTATATATACTATATATATAGTTATATATATATATATATATATATATATATAATATATATATATATATTACATATATATATATATATATATATATATATACATATTAATATATATATATATATTATTTATATGTATGTATGTATACACTCACACATAATAGAAGCATATGCATACACTAAACATAATGATAATTTCATGCACATATATCTACATATATATTCATGTATATATATTACACACATATATAGTATGTATGTGTATATATACATATATATAAATATATATATATATAATATATATTATATATATTATATAATCATGTTCACTTTAACAAAGTATTATCCTTACTTACCAGCATTAATTTATCATAGTATACCTACTCCACGATAAAGATAACGACCAGTTTCTCCATGGGAATCAAGTTACCTTTGAAATAAGGATACCAGAACAACATATATATACATATATATATATACATATGTATATGCACATATACATATGTATATATGTGTGTGTATATATATATATATATAAAAAATGCAAAGGAAATAATAATCTCTCTCCGTCCCACAGCGATCTTTTCTCGATCCATGAAGTTATACTTATAATCTTTTACCGAATTTAAAAAGTGGAAGTTAAAAGTAAATGTAGTTTTGTCCTACGTGCCCCTTTATACCAAACAGAACTAACACTGTTTCGAGCATTTTAATCACATTCTATTTTCTCTTTCTTTCTTTCTTTCTTTCTTTCTTTCTTTTCTTTTTTTTTTTTTCTTTCTTTCTTTCTACCTTTTTTTAGGAATTTTAGAAAAAAACCTTTCAGTTCTACTTGGGGTTCGGTATAGATTTTTACTCCTCATGGCATTGTATTGCTAACCTTTGAAAACTGCCTTGTCAAAGCGATCAGTGATTTTTTAAGTGCTTTTGGGCGTTTCACTTTTGTTTTTACAGTTTTTCCTTTCCGAAATAACATTTTTCTCCTCAGTTTTTCTGTCTGGTCGTTCCTGAGTAAAATGGAATGTGCGTCACTAACGTATGGCTGGATATTTTCAGCAAGGAAGACAGACATTAATAAACGAATGTGCATAACAATGTACAAGACAATGATGATATATCGATCCTGAAAACCAAATTGGATGACTAGCTAACATTCGAACGAAATATACTTTGAATTCTGGCATTACATATGCTTTTTATTTTTTCATATTTATTTATGAATTTATTTATTTATTTATTTATCTTTATTTTGTGACATATACATAAATGTGGTCAATAAAGTAAAGGTTCCTTTTATGGGCTTTATAAAGATAATAAGTTTATCTAAATTCTATCAAAAACGAATGATGAAGTATAAAAAATACGCTACGTTACACAATTCGTTCAATGACTACAAGTAACAGTAAGTGCTTTCGGAGACTGCTACCTTCCAAAAATGTTCAATTCAATGCCCCCCCCCCTCCCCCCATGGGATCCTCTTAACAACTGCAATTTTATGCCTCCCAAAGTCTGATAACTTGTTACCAGCCACTAATAATTGTAAATATGTTTATCTGATATCACAAAAATGTTGTGTCGGGTTTATCTGAATCCACAAAAATGGTGAGCCGGATTTATGGATTCCAAAAATCTAATCATTTCTCGTTAGCCACATTTTCGTACAAATCCCCTCATGGCTTTTTTTTTTGTGGGCGGGGGGGATGAAATCCCTCCTAACAAACAGACATCCAAACATACAGACAAACAAGCAAACTGAGCCGAGACAAGCCACTTGTTTGGGAGGGAGTATAAGCATTTTTGAATAAATATTATGAATTACTGATGGCGGGACAGTTAAGATTAAAAACACGAATAGCCAAAGGAAGAAGGCCCGAACGAGTTCCTTAAGAAGCTGGATCGGACAAGACAAACAAAATATATATGAAGGGATTGCTGAGCCCACAATCTTCAATGGCAGTGATCTTATATTTTGCCTATATAAAGTCTGCGTAGTAAAGAGGATTACGAAGGTGTAAACTTGCAGATATGACGGAAATAATCAAAGGAAGCAGATGAAATTTGTGATGACTTTGGAACGTAAATAGAATGTCAGTACGTTCATGCAAATCGTGTCCATTCCACAGTACTAGAGAGAAAAGAGTATGGAAGCCTAAGAACTGTTACTAAACGAAATACATGATTTCCTTTTCTGTCGGATGTCACAGCTAGTTTACTCGTATGGTATGAAGCCTCTCTTGGGATTTTGAAGTAATTTTGCATTACTGTCAGTACAGTTTTCAGGGGTTTTTTTTCAACTACCCACGCTAAATGGACCGTGACGGGATGGGTAATTTGGTATATCATTTTGCCATAAATAGTCCCTGAATAAAACATTGTTCCCTACTCCTGGCAAAATTATAGCATGCACTTTGTTCTCACTTCACTGAGAGAACAATATAGTGTCTAGTGCTAATCAACGACAGGAAGTAAATGCCCCACTGCGATACATCGACCAGTTTTGGAAGGTGAATCTAGGATTCTTCCACTGGTGTCTGAAGGGATCCCGTCCCTTGCGATCTCCAGATGGAGCCAAGTAAGACTGCAATGGTATGCACACAAGTCTGTCACCAGAAGGTTGAAAAGAAAGTTAATACTGGCACGGATCACTGCTAGGATAGGTAAGACACCTTCTCCAACGAGTTATGCTTTATTATAAAGTGACTTGTCAAGGTTTTAGTGCGAGATTTTGGGTGTCACAATATATCATCAGTGCACTATCTAATTCAGCAGTAAGACAGGAAAGAGAAAGACTACGACCAGTCCTCATGATTTCCTCAGACGGACGAATTTGAAATGCATCATCGTAAGCCATAATTTTTGCATGACAAACTTTTTAGATATCGTAAAGCTAAAGAGGAGTGGGGAAACAACATTTCTTTAGGAGAATAATGTGCAGATTGAGGTCACCATCATAACAAGAAATGTTGCTAGAAAGAGAGCCCTTCCGGTCGCTCACTAAGGCCGCGTTCCCTTGAAAGTTTATTTACTGAATCATTTTATTTTTGAAATTATTCACTCTCGTATTTGCTGTTTTTCACACTCGGCGTTTTAACATAACCTTCAAACCAATTCTCGAACTTTTACAGGCAAAAAAAATTTACGATATTTAAAAATAAGGTAAAAGGTTAAAGAATATTTTTTAAATAAAAACGTAAGCATATGATGAAACGTCAGAAAGCAGAATAACGAGGGAGACTTCAATGAACAATAATAAGAGATCACCATCCAACCATAGAAGAAGAGCAAAGTTGTAATCAAATAAATTGGTAAGTTTTTTTTATAGAATACTCGTGCTTGTTATCTTTCGCTAATTTAGACTCTAAATCACAATGGCACTACGCAATATCGTAATTAAGATGTTCATGTACTGTAGAAGTAAAAACCAAATAATACTCTGCAGCCAAATTAAAATAAAATAAGTTTAACTGGCTTTGTGAACTTTTGTTACAATAAAAATCGACGAATATGAAAAGGCAGTTGATGAGGGCTGACACCATTTTACATTCAAGAGGAATTAATTGCTACCATTATGCATTTACGTTATTGTGAAGGCTTTACAAAGTTTTCCACTCATCAGCATATCATATTCAGGGAAGAGGAGATTGTATTCCGTTCAACGATAAAATAGTTGTCTTTTTAATCGTAGGAAACGAAGATTTAAATAAATTTATATTCCACGATTTGTGGTCGGAACTCGTTTGTTTGTTTAACAGTGTATTAACAGAGCATTTGCGAAATCGCATCACCTTACTATTGTAACTTCGTAATTGAACTTAATGGCAAATCGAGATAGAAGCTGAATATCGGCGGGTCACGCAAACACGTTACGTGACAACACTTAGTATTTCGCAAAGTTCACTCCAAAAACATGAACGTTAAAGCCAAACGTCGTTTCCCGTCTTCTTAAAAGATATGGATGACTTTCATCTTATGTGGTCAAAAAATGTCAAAACTCGTGATCGCTTGAAACGGACGGCGTTTACGGAAAAGAAAAGTGGTGCTGTAACCTACAGAGGCTGCTTCAATAAAGCACTGTATCAATTTGTTTTTAAAAGGATTACTGACACAATGTTCGAGTTTATTAAACCCTTTTTAAGATTAGCTAGCTACAACCTGGATCCTTACAAAGAGCAACAAATAGAAGATACTTAACGACGGTGAAGAACATATCTATATATCATATATATATATATAATATCTAATATGATATATATATATATATACTAATATATATATAATATATATGTGTGTGTGTGTGTGTGTGTGTGTGTGTGTGTGTGTGTGTGTGTGTGTGTGTGTATACATAAATATATATATGTATATATATATATATATATATATATATATATATATATATATATATGTATATATATATATATATATATATATATATATATATATATACATATATATATATATATATATATATATATATATATATATATATATATATATATATATATATAGATATTGAAACATTTTATCGACATCTACTAAATCTTACAAAGAAGCGGTAGAAATGAGTTATAAAAGACACTGTGGCCAATTAATTTTTCTTTCTTTTCTCAATGAAATATATAGTTTAGGTGAAAGGTTAGCAGTGGGACCCATGGGGACATTAAGCACTGAAAAGGAAACAGAGAATAGGTAGGTTTGACAGGTGTAACAGAAGGAAATCCTAGCAGTTATACATGACATAATAATTGGGAGAGGGCAGGTAGCAAGATGGATGATAATATGAATGGGGGTACAGTAAAAAGAATGACAGGGGTTACAGCTAGGGGCCGAGGGGACGCTGCAAAAATCTTTACTAATGCCTACAGTGTGCCCTCAGGGTTTACTGACGAATTACCACAATACGGGGGGATATCGTGTGAAGACTGACATTTTATATCACTGTAAAAAAATCTACCCTACATAAAAAAACAGTAATGAGAGAGAGAGAGAGAGAGAGAGAGAGAGAGAGAGAGAGAGAGAGAAAAGAGAGAGAGAGAGAGAGGTGGAGGGGGGGGGGCACTTTAAAATTCCAGACATTATTCAAGTGACCCAGGTGAACACCAGCATAATTTCCAAGCATTTTCTATCTTTACGGGTTACAATTATTTTTCTTGTTATCTTCTGTACGTATTTCATTACACGTAATACTACACTTTAATTAATTATGTTATTTACGCTCATCGACATCCGATGCACGATTCATTTTAGAAAATATAAAGACGACCTGATGAATGAGTTACGAGAATATAACAACAATTCACTGAAGACATCAGACTATTCAATTGATTATTATGACCTAAGAGACGCGACTGATAAGAACAGTAGTGTAGCTTTAATATAACCTCTGGCACGATAGACTAAAGGGTTTAGAAATAAAAATGCCTAATAATTTCCGCTGTTTGTAGGCGGTTGCTGCGTTAAGATTTAGAATAATATTACATGTAATCAGTTATTACCGACCTCAGTACATTGAGAGAGAGAGAGAGAGAGAGAGAGGTGAGAAGAGGAGAGGAGACGAGAGAGAGAGAGAGAGAGAGAGAGAGAATCTTTCAGATAATCTCCAATAAAGTTTATACTATGCTTAACACTTCACATACACACGCACACACACACACACACACACACACACAGAGAGAGAGAGAGAGAGAGAGAGAGAGAGAGAGAGAGAGACGAGGCCATTAATAGGTATGCCTCCCTGACCTTTTCACGCTGCCAAGTTTGCTGACAAAATATCAAGTTTGTTTTCCGATCATCAATGAAACAATGGGTTTATGCACAAACAACAATACATTGAATCCTTGTTCCGATTTCAAAGCGCTATAATGCATATATTGTTAATAAAGAGAAACTTTATTTGAAATAAAAAGAGAATAGGAAAAGAATCGTGCATTTGTGAAGATGTTCTTAATCAGTTATTTCCTTCTTTACGATTTCATTGTTTCATCTTACGATGAAATGTAATATAATGAAAAAAAATCAACACAGCCTGATATACGAGAATTGTATTTGTAATTGACTTCCTTCTTTTACTTTTTACTATTGCTCTCTGTAAAAGAGGTGCATTTTGAGAAATCAAAAATTTACT
>NC_061106.1:25251143-25253643 GCF_015104395.2 Macrobrachium nipponense
GAAAGATATAAAGTAAAGCTTCAGATTCAGTATTTTTTTTTTTTAGGTTGTTCCAAAGGTAATATAGGTACGCTACTAAAATTTGCTCTTGCCAATGGAATATTCTCATTTAAATTTTCCACTTACTGTACAGTTTTCGTGATTTCTTTCATTTGCGGTTTACATCGTTTTTCCCTGTATATTCAATACCAAACATAACCAAAAAAGCCAATGCGGCATCTTATACGAAAATTATTAGTAAAGAATGATTATGAAATACATTTCTTTAGAAGCTAATGTGCACTGGACTATTGCAATGTGACTAATGGCATATATGATTTTCCATTAACATTTTCACGAAGAATGAGTTCAAAGATTACATGGCTTCAGTGGAAATGCCTCTTAAACATTATTCAGCTCAACGGCTTTCATTTCTGACTAATAGGTTGAAAATTGTACCCAGAGTTTACTAGAGCGGCCTTTGAATAATAAGGAGAGAGCAGACAGGATTTGACGTGAAGCAATAATGCAATATGATAGCGGTTGCTCAAGAATATCAGCCTCCCAAAGAGATATGGATTAAAATGAAAGTCTTTGCAGATGAGGAGTGCAATGCTAACATCCTTCTCAGCCCTATCTGCTCTTTAGTGAAACTTGACAGAAAGGAAGAGTCTCCTTTGTTAATCAGAATTTTTAAAGTCCCTAGCGTCGAGGAATACAATAAAAGGATCTGGCTGATCTTGTAATGTCAAGTTTGTAGTTACTTTCTTGCTCGCAAAACTTAATCGTTTTGTTTAAATAGCTTAATCGTTTTGTTTAAACGGATTGATTTTTTTCAGGGCAATTTTATGTGTGATAACATGGTACGCGTTACGATTGTACTAACAGTCGATGGGTCTCTTTTCGCCGAAAAGTATGTTGAGTAAAATAAAAGAAATAGTACACAATGTCACAAATCTTTTACGCACCTATTCAAATGTTGTTATGCAAGGGTGCTATCTGCCTCACTAACAATTTATACATACACACGTGTATAGCTTCATATGTATAGGAGCACCTACCTGAAATTAGATATAAATATATTATTTGGCCACAATGAAAGTTGGAAATGGATCGAAATGAAAGCGAAAGTTTTTGCTTTGAGATGTTTCACTCTCCTCGTGAAATTCTCTCTCTCTCTCTCTCTCTCTCTCTCTCTCTCTCTCTCTCTCTCTCTATATATATATATATATATATATATATATATATATATATATATATGACTGCGTAAAAATGTTCTGTTACAATAGAATTCCATCTAATAAAAGGAGACACACATATATATAATATATATATATATATATATAGATAGTATATATCTATATATATTTTGTAGATATGTAGATATATGTATATATATATATATATATATATATATATATATATATATATATATATATATATATATATATATATATATAAAATGAGACTTTCGGCACAGCATAGATTAAGTCCGCAATCATAATTGATTCTAGAGTCAAAATAGGTATTTTTTTTATTAGGTGGTCTGCGATTCTTAAATAACGATTGATTCATTTGTTTTGAAGCTTGAAAAACCAGGCAAATATGAGAACAAGAATAAAAAGAAATTATAAACGCTCAAAAACGTAAGATGAAATACTAAAAGCTAAAGTTTAAATTGAGATATAGGTAATAATTAAGAATTAATCAAGGTAAGTCTTTATAGTTAAAGAAATAAACTAAATAAGCGCGCACAGTTCACAACTGAAAAAAATAAAACTAATTGCTATTACTTATTTTCACTGATATTTACAAAGAAAGATTTGGTTACCGTTTCAGATGTGTTCGCTCAAAATACCAATCCCTCAGGGCAGAGCCTGCGTTCCAGAATTCAGCGTCCAGGCTAACTGGAACTGGATCTGGTGCAGAGAATCCTGCAAACAGGTAAAAGCAAGTAGACGGGTATCTTAAACAAGGCAAACAGGAACCTGTTGCAGGTGGATTCCTGCCCCGTGATTGAAAACTAACTTCAGGAAAACGATGTTGATCATTTGCTGAAGATTTTTCTACTGCTATTATTATTATTCAACTCTCTCTCTCTCTCTCTCTCATTGTTTTTTTCACTTGTTTCTTTTTTTCTATCTCTTCTTCATCATTAACTCCCTCTTCAATACATATTATTTATGCTTGTAAAGTATACTGTTCTTGAGTGACATGAGTTCTCTCTCTTTCTCTTATTTTAAAGCAAAAAACGAGACCCTTCCCAAACCCTGGCCTCGTTCTTTTCCCATAAAGAGTGTAATGGATATCTTAGGTTCTGAAGCGGAAGAGAGGACGAAACCTATTCATATGGAACAAGCATATAGGGGCCATTGACTTGAAATTCAAGCTTCCAAAGAATATGGTGTTCATTAGGAAGGAGTAACAGGAAGTAAAGGGTACTTCAGAAAGAACAGGTACCACTTATTAAAAGAAAAACCAAATTAATAAGTGGATAAATAGATAAAAAAAAGCATCAAAA
>NC_061106.1:25258643-25263643 GCF_015104395.2 Macrobrachium nipponense
GAGTATCATCATTTAAATAAATTTTCAGCCTACTTCCTTCAGTAAAAGGCCATGAAAAAGAAATCATCGCAAGAATACGATAGGATCTAATTATATTGCAGCAGACAGAAATATGAATTATCAGTCAGAGTCTATCTTTTTCTTAGCTGACTATTTTAATTCAGTTATTGAATGCGATAGATATTGCTAAATAATAGACTATGAAGGGATTGAGAATTTTGAATATATACACACACACATATATATATATATATATATATTATATATATATATATAATATATATTTATTTATACAATTATACACACACACATATGATATATACATATATATATATATATATATATATATATATATATAATCAATTATATATATAATATATATATATATATAAAATATAATATATATATAATATATATATATTAAGATAAATATATATATAATATAATATATATATATATAATATATATAATCTTGAATGACACAGGGCTTGAAATTTTGTTTAGCAATCCATAAAAACCCCAGGAATCCGGGAATTCAACGATGTCTTCATAGAGAGCATTCCCTATAATTCCTAAGAATCCGGGAATTCAACCATCCCTTTATAAAGAGCACTCCTTAAAAAAACCAAGAATCCTGGAATTCAACCATCCCCTCTTAGAGATTAGTCCCTAAAAACCACAAGAATCCGTGAATTAGCAATCCATAAGAACCAAGATTCCATCACACTCTTCTGCATGAGTCCTGGAGCTACTTTAGCCTCTAGTTTTTCTAGATTCCTTTTCAGGGATTTTGGGATCGTGCCTAGTGCTCCTATTAATTATGGGTACGATTTCCACTGGCATATCCCATATCCTTCTTATTTCTATTTTCAGATCTTGATACTTATCCATTTTTTCCCTCTCTTTCTCTTCAACTCTGGTGTCCCATGGTATTGCGACATCAATGAGTGATACTTTCTTCTTGGACTTTATTATTATTATTATTATTTATTATTATTATTATTATTTATTATTATTATAAAAAAATTTCTGACGGTTACACCATTGACTGTGATTCATGTTCCCTTATTCCGGAAATTCGAAATAGGTTAACTTAATCCTCTATCAGATAATACTAGTATTAAGTAGTATATCTAACAAATCTTACCTTATAGCGCAGATCAAAATTTAGGAGTTCATCTGTCTTGTCATTAGAGTGAGAGCTGTAATTAAGAAAGCACAAACACACTATACAAATATATGTAAATGTAAGAAGCAAGAAACAACACTGACCGTTTAATTATCAGTGAGTTGAACTGACTTGCACATAAAGAATGCACACGTACATAGAAAAAGGACTAAGAGGATGTGGGCTACAGACTTGTTTTTTATTTTATTAACTTGTGAAAAAAGAAAGCATATGAAAAGTGTCATTTTATTACACAGTAATAATAATAATAATAATAATAATAATAATAATAATAATAATAATAATAATAATAATAATAATAATAATAATAATAATAAAATAATAATAATAATAATTATTATTATTATTATTATTATTATTATTATTATATTATTATTATTATTATTATTATTATAAAAAATCTCTGACGTTTACACCATTGACTGTGATTATGTTCCCTTATTCCGGGAATTCGAAATAGGTTAACTTAATCCTCGTAACCGGACTGAAAAACGGTCATAGGAAAGCATCGCAGAATACGCTTTCCTCGCTTCTCGTTTCTTCATTTAAGAGGGAAATACAATTTCCAGAGTGATGAGAAGCGTAAAGTCTGGAGATATGAGTTTGCATACTTTCCATTTTTGAAATCCTTTGTCTGAAAACGTGGGAGAAGGGTGGGGGGGGGGGGAGGGGGGGGGGGGGGGGCGTGCGAACCTTTCACACTTGCGGGAAGTATGAAAGAGTACGAGAGAGAGAAAGTGCGTGTGACAAATTCGCAAACCGAAGAGGAAAGGGAGGAATAGATACAAAGCAGGGATAGAACGCGGAGGAAATGAAATACGACGGGACTGCTGGCGCACGCTCAGAGGAATTTTCATTTTGACGGACAAATATCACAAAAGCAGATAAAACTGAGGGCGAAGAAATGAGAACCGTTGTCGGTCTGATACTTCAGAGGACGGGATTTTGTTTTCGTGTATTTTGTAAATGACGCAGATTCATGTATTTTGTAAATGAAGCTAGGTGCGGATTCATGTATTTTGTAAATGAAGCTAGGTGCTGGTTCGCGTGGTTTGTAAATGAAACTTGGCGCTAATTCATGTATTCTGTACATTTAAGTTCTCTGCTGACGACGTGACCACGTTGTTATTATTATTAACATTTTCATATATAGTACATGTATATAAAAAGAGGAAAGCATAGCTAGGAGAACAGAGTGAGAGGAAATACAAGTAAAAGCAAATTATATTGTTGGGCTCTGATTTGACAGCCTTACATAAAGTTGACAACCAACGAAAATTAATATTGGTAAAATATAACAAATATAAAAACTGACAAATCGAGAATTATACATATTTTTGGGCTGTGATTTGACTGCTATACATAGATATGAAAACCAACGAAAAATAATATAGGTAGAATATAACTAAATGGATACTGCAATCCTCGTAAATGTTGAAGGCGAAAGTAAAGACTGGGTATAATATTCTGTGAACACATGAAGCCGAGGTTACCAAAATTGACAGAGGTTGTCTTGTTAAATATGCAATATTCTGTTTTGCTGTACAGTGATATTCAGATTGGTAGAATGGTTGGAGCATTTACTTTTTAATATGATAAACCTATTATTTAGAGAAATGCAAAATTTGTTAAACATAAACCGAAACTGGACATTAGATCGGTATTTGATATACTCTTTCCTTGTAGGATGGAAGGACTTGGTCCTTTTACACATTTTGACTGAATCACTTCTTCAGGATTCATTTCTGTTTCTTTGTGGCTCTCACCCAACCTCCCAATTTCCCCATCTAGCGCCTCAGTGGCGTGATCGGTATGGTCTTGGCCTGTCACCTCGGTGGCCGCGAGTTCAATTATCGGGCATTTTATTGAGGGGATAGAGATGTGTATTTCTGGTGATAGAAGTTCACTCTCGACGTGGTTCGGAAGTCACGTAAAGCTGTTGGTCCCGTTGCTGAATAACCATTGGTGCCTTGCAACGTAAAAACACTATGCAAACAAACAAACAAACAAACAATTTCCCCATTTAGAAATTGGTTTCAGGAATATAATAGATTCACCGAGATGCCCTTCAAAATAGCTGACTGGTTGGAGGTGTGTGATATATATATATATATATATATATATATATATATATATATATATATCATATATATATATATATAATATATATAATATATATATATATATAGGGGTATATCAGGGTACTATCGTTGGAGACAGCAAATACTCTGGCTGCGTTTCAGAGAAAATCTGCCATACTGACTAGTTACGGCAACGCTGAATTCATCAATTTCTGTGTGAAAGAAGAAATTCAGATCAGGAGTAAAAGATCTGGCCATACTCATAATCTTGAAGAAAATTTGTGTGGAAATTTCTAACATTTGAATGAAATAGTTTGCACTTCACAATAGTATTAAGGTGTTTTATAGAACCAGAAATTGATGCAGTAAATAGTAACACTGTAAATGATATATTAATTTATTTTTTTCAAAATGTCGGTTACAGTTAGCAGGTTGAATCCTTGCTAGAGTTCTTACTTTGAGTTTTACTACGATATTGTAATCCGATGGTCGATTTTTTTTTATTCACATAATCATGTCATGAAGTTTGCCATATTTGTTTTGTCTTCCAAATACCACCACTCTAATCTCCTATCAGTTAAACAGTGTTGGAGCACTAACTTCGTTTCGAAAATGTACATTAACCAGATCAACAGAGACACCTGAACCATAATGTAATAAAATAGTTAAATATTGAGGCCGCCGGGAAAAGCTAAAAAGCTTGGAATCTACAAAACATGGACCCGAAATCTCAGTTAAACGAATACAGTTCGTTCCACAGTCAATTCAATTTATGGTGGCGTGATGACAGGTAGACAAGGACAGATAAAACAGAGGCTTTAAATAAAAATGCCAGCGAAATCGTTCTTTACTGTATACAGCGCAATTTCAAACTTTTTATGCGCAGTAAATAGCTTCTTAGTAACTTTATTTTGATAAGGTCTTTGCACGCATTGGACGAGTCAAAGAAATTGCTTGACGAAGATCTTGCTAGTGAGGAAAACTCTTAAAATGCAATGGCTTCCTCCCGCAAAGAAAAAGCACACTCTCTCGGTTCAGGCTGGGGTTGACTTAAGAGACCAGGCTTAGCTGGATCAGGCAAGACTTAAATACGCTTCGAGCAAAATTCAGAGGATAAAAGAATGTCAAACTTCATGTTGATTTATTGCTTAGAAAAAAATTTTAATATTAGACAATTATGAGAGAGAGAGAGAGAGAGAGAGAGAGAGAGAGAGAGAGAGAGAGAGAGAGAGAGAGAGAACCTTAGTACCTTTAAGTGAGAAGTTATACTAGACTTATCAATAAATATTGACCTGGTTTACAGTAAAAGATATTATTTTTGTTCTTTAGTTCTTAGCTCAGCATCAGATACTTGTTGAAGACATCCATGATATTCTGGAGTCTCTCTCTCTCTCTCTCTCTCTCTCTCTCTCTCTCTCTCTCTCTCTCTCTCTCCAAAAAAAAGGAAAATCCACGGGAAAGTATCGTAGGCTTCGTAACTTTTGCAAAGTAGCAAAGAATGTTCACCATTATTTTTCGTCCCTGAAGCTCCAAAGAACCTCGAGGACTTTTTGCACTAAAGATTTTCGTCTGGATACGAACCGAGTAGTATTTTCATCCCTGTGTACTTCTACTAAATAGTTAAGTAGTTAAGGATCACATATTCAGTAGAAAATTATTGAGATAGAGTATGGATCGTAAGTTAATCGCTCGCTTGTCAGCAAGAATTCATAATATATTTCTGTTTACAT
>NC_061106.1:25272191-25279691 GCF_015104395.2 Macrobrachium nipponense
CTGATCGGCAAATTACAAATTGTCATATTATAACTATTCACTCAGAAATCTGGGGAGATTCTGGACATAAACTTGGGAACTTTTGGACACAAATATGAAAATGTATGCCAAAACCCACTCAACAACTAATATTCAAATGTATGCCAAACGCACGTCAACAGTTAATACGAAAATGTATGCCAAAACGCACTCACAATTAATATGAAAATGTATGCCAAAACGCACTCACTGTTAATACGAAAATGATGCCAAAACGCACTCAGCATTAGTACCAAAGAAAATGTGTTTTATGGCAAAACGCACCCACAATCAGTAAGAAAAATGTATGCAACGCACCCAACGAATTAGTAGTGAAAATGATCAAAATGAACTCAACAATTTTTATAAAAAAGATCGTTATAAAAACCAATCGCTACCCAACAATTAGTAAGAAAATGTATGCCACAACGCATCAACAATTAGTAAGAAAATGTATGCCCAAAACGCAACTCAACAATTAGGAAGAAAATGTATGCCAAAAAACAGACCCAAGAATAGTAAGAAAATGTATGCTAAAATGAACGCAACAAAGTAGTAAGAAAAATGTAGGCCACAACGCACCCAACAAATTTAGTAAGAAAATGTATGCCACAAACGCACTCAACAATTTTAGTAAGGAAAATGTATGCCAAAACGCACTCAAACAATTAAGTAAGAAAAAATGTATGCCAAAACGCACTCAACAATAGTAAGAAAAAATGTATGCCCAAACGCACCTCAACAATTAATAAGAAAATGTATCCCAAAATGCACTCAACAATTAACTAAGAAAATGTATGCCAAACGCACCCAACAATTAGCAAGAAAATGTATGCCAAAACGCACTCAACAATTAGTAAGGAAATGTATACCAAAATGCACTCAACAATTAATAAGAAAATGTATGCCACAACGCAATCAAAAATTAGTAAGAAAATGTATGCCAAAACGCACTCAACAATTAGTAAGAAAAAGTATACCAAAACGCAATCATCAATTAGTAACAAAAATGTATGCCAAAACGCAATCAAAAAATTAATAAGAAAATGTATGCCAAAACGCAATCAAAAATTATAAGAAAATGTATGCCAAAACGCACTCAACAATTAGTAAGAAAAAATGTATGCCAAAACGCAATCAAGAATTAATATGAAAAAATGTTATGCCAAAACCCAATCAACCATTAGTGAAAAATTGTAAAAAAGTATGCCACAACGCAACAGTAATTAATATGAAAATGTTATGCCAAAAACGCAATAAAAAATTAATTAAGAAAATGTATGTCACAACGCAATCAGAATTAATATGAAAATGTATGCCAAAACGCACTCAACAATTAGTAAGAAAATGTATGCCAAAACGCAATCAAGAATTAATATGAAAATGTATGCCAAAACCCAATCAACAATTAGTAAGAAAATGTATGCCACAACGCAATAAAAAATTAGTGAGAAAAATGTATGCCCAAAACGACGCACTCAACAATTAGTAAGAAAATGTATGCCAAAACGCAATCAAAAATTAATAAGAAAAATGTATGCCAAAACGCACTCAACAACTAGTAAGGAAATGTATGCCAAAACGCAATAAAGAGTTAATATGAAAAATGTATGCCAAAAACGCACTCAAGAATTAGTAAGAAAATGTATGCCACATCGCAATCAACAATTAGTAAGAAATTTATGCCTAAAATGCAATAAAAAACTTTATAAAGAATAATGTATGCCACAACGCAATCAAAAATTAGTAAGAAAATGTATGAACCAAAACGCACTCAACAATTATGAGAAAATGTATGCCAAAAACGCATCAACAATTAGTAAGAAAATGTATCCCAAACGCACTAAACAATAGTGAGAAAATGTATGCCAAAACGCACTCAACAATTAGTAAAGGAAATGTATGCCAAAACGCAATCAAGAATTAATATGAAAATGTATGCCAAAAACGCACTCAAAACAATTAGTAAGAAAATGTACTGCCACAACGCAATCAAGAATTAGTAAGAAAATGTATGCCAAAACGCACTCAACAATTAGTAAGGAAATGTATGCCAAAACGCAATCAACATTAATAAGAAAATGTATGCCCACAAACGCACTCAACAATTAGTAAGGAAAATTATGCCAAAAACGCACCAACAATTAATAGAAAATGTATGCCATAACGCACTCAACAATTAGTAAGGAAATGTATGCCCAAAAACGCAATCAAAAAATTAATAAAGGAAAATGTATGCCAAAAACAACCCAATCAAAAAATTAATATGAAAATGTATGCCAAAACGCAATCAAGAATTATTATGAGAATTTATGCCAAAACGCAATCACAATTAGTAAGAAAATGTATGGCCAAAACGCACTCAATAATATTTAATAAGAAAATGTATGCCAAAACGCACTCACAAATTAGTAAGGAAATGTATACCAAAACGCAATCAAGAATTAATATGAAAAATGTATGCCAAAACCCAATCAATAATTAGTAAGAAAATGTATGCAAAATGCAATCAAAAATGTTATAAGAAATTGTATGCCAAAACGCACTCAACAATTAGTAAGGAAATTGTATGCCAAAAAACCGACGCACTCAACAATTTTTAAGAAAATGTATGCCCACAACGCAATAAAAAATTAGTAAGAAAATGTATGCCACAACGCACTCAACAATTTAGTAAGAAAAGTATGCCACAACACAATCAACAAAAAATTAGTAAGAAAATGTATGCCACAAACGCAATAAAAAATTCGTAAGAAAAATGTATGCCACAAACACTCAACAAATTAGTAAGAAAAATGTAGCAACAACGCAATCAACAATTTGTAAGAAAATGTATGCCACAACAATCACAATTAGTAAGAAAATGTAGCCACAACGCAATCCACCAATTAGTAAGACATGTCCATGCCCAAACAACCAAAACGCACAAAATTAGTAAGGAAAATTATGCCAAAACAACCAATTCAACAATTTTTAAAAGGTAACGAAAATGTATGCCCAACGGCAATAAAAAATTAGTAAGAAAATTTATGCACAACGCACTCAACAATTAAAAAAGTAAGAAAATGTATGCAAGCAACGCAAACAATCCAAAAAGAAAACAACAGTTAAGAAGAAAATGTATGCCCACAACGCAATCAACAATTATAAGAAAATGTATCCAACAACGCAAAATCAACATTAGTAAGAAAACCATATGCCACAACGCAATAAAAAAAAAAATTAATAAGAAAATGATCCAAAACGCACGCAACAATTAGTTAAGGAAATGTATGCCAAAAACGCAATCAAAAAATTTAATAAGAAAATGTATGCCATAAACCCAATCAACAATTGTAAGAAAAATGTATGCCCAAAACCCAATAAAAATTAATAAGAAAATGTATACCAAAACCCACTCAACAATTAGTAAGGAAATATATGCTAAAACGCACTCAACAATTAGTAAGAAAATGTATGCCAAAACGCACTCAACAATTAGTAAGAAAATGTATGCCAAAACGCACTCAACAATTAATAAGAAAATGTATGCCAAAACCCAATCCAAAATTAATAAGAAAATGTATGCCCAAACGTACTCAACAATTAGTAAGAAAATGTATGCCAAAACGCAATCAAGAATTAATATGGAAATGTATGCCAAAACGCAATCCGGAATTAATATGACAATGTATGCCAAAACGCAATCAAGAATTAATATGAAAATTTATGCCAATACGCACTCAACAATTATGAACGAAAATAACAGGAAAACCTATGTTTCAAACCTACAAAATCATCAACAAATAATAGTTACGATACAAATATACTGACCATTCTTGACTATACTGACAGTTTTTTACTATCTAAAGTTTATGCTGAAAAGCAAATCTATTTGGCTTTTAGTTTATAGAAACGCAGACTCGAAACATTTACGTATCAACAGATGTTTTTATTTTCAATTAATAGTGCAATATGTCATTTTTAATATCATTCTGTAAAAACTGAAAGCTGTTTCTCTTGTAAATTTCTAATGGCAATAATCTAGTGGCTTCTTTATACCAGATTCAGTAGCTAAAACCACATGATTTGAAGAAATATATATCTTGTTTTCACTATATATTTTATATTCACTTTATATATATATATATATATATATATATATATATATATATATATATATATATATATATATATATATATATATATATATATATACATATTCAATTATATTTTATATGCATTAATATATATATATATATATATATATATATATATATATATATATATATATATATATATATATATATATATATATATATATATATATATATATATATATATATATACTATATATATATATATATATATATATATATATATATATATATATATATATATATATATATATATATATATATATATATATATATATATATATATATATATATATATATATATATATATATTAACAACGAGAGAGTCGCCCCTGCTATTTTCATATTTGGTATGCGTTTATAGCCAGTGCGGAAAGCGAACTGAAAACACTCAGTCTCTCTCTCTTTCTCTACTCTCTCTCTCTCTCTCTCTCTCTCTCAACCTCCACTCTCTCTCTCTCTTTCTTGCAACCTACACTCCACTATCTAAGGTCACCAAATCAGAGTCGGAGCTACAAAAATATACGTTTATTCAAAGTAAAGTACTAATTGGATAATTCAGGTTCTTACAGGATATTAATAGAAGGATAATTCAGAGTTCAAGTCTCACAGACAACCCCCTGGTATTTAGTAGTCTTAATCAGTAATTAGTCACACCAATTATCTCTTCTCCAAAGCACAGTCCCCTCACTAGGACACTTAGTCCCCTCACTAGGACACTTGGTACCCTTCACTAGATCAACCTGTTTAAAAGACAGGAGAACACACTAGTGAGTACACACAATTGTAAAGACAAAGTCAAAAGATTAAATGAACGGACATGGCTCGTACACGTACACACGAATTCACACTTTTCAGTAACTGGTCGCAGCCAGTTTTCAAAGGCACCTTGAACAATAGCCTCTCGAACTCACATACCTACAGAACGAACGTTGACCTGCTTCGTAAGCATCTTAATGGTTTCACCACCCCCAGAAAAGATTTATCAGCTTTCTTAAGCTGTTGCTCGGACTCTCAGTATTCAGGGAAGTTAAAAATGATAAGTCTGCACATTCCCCCTTACTACACACACACACACACAGACACACACACACATACGAGTATATATATATTATATATATAATACTTCAGGGGGTACCATGATACATTAGTAGAATGCCATAGTTTATTAAAAACGTTTCGCACACAATTCTCGGTGCATCATCATTCTGTGAACAATAAAAATAATACATTATAAAAAGGAATTCACAAAATTACAAGGTAATTAAAAATTAATGGTTTAAAAAAGAAAAGCAGAAGTTAAAAGTTAAAAAAAATACGTTAAAACACTGTAAAAAAGAGAGAGAGAGAACTAAGACACCAACCATCCAAGGCAAAAGACGAAGAAGGAATGGCAAAGCCTGACGTCCCAAACAAAAAGTCAGTTATGCAATACAGAGGGAAGCCGTGGTGTGATTGTTCAAAGAGGGAACTAGCCTTTTGATAAGTAATGACTCCAGAGTAGTTAGATGATGGGCTGGGGCCTTTGTAATAACCAATAATAGAGAAGTGCTGTTTCAAGACCTCTATTTTGCATATAGCAGCATGATTTTTAATGTTAGAAAACTCTGGTTGCTTAATTCTCTGGCCTGTACGAAAACTGAAACCCATGTGGCTGCAATATCTCACTTGCAATAGCCTACGAGTAGATCCGATGTAAGAGCCCGGACATCCAGGGCATGTGGAATTTATATACAACATTAGATCTCATGAAGGATTGCAAGCGATCGTTTACAGCTGAAAAAAAGAACCTATCCTGCATGGATTATTAGAAATAAGTTTTAAAACTGAAGACAGGGAATTTCTTGTTCAATGATCTGTGTTAGTCTACGTGAGAATTTGTATCAACACAAAAGGAATGGAAGCAAAGAACGGTTTCTTAGGAACATCAAAGTATGGCAACGGTGGGTGGAGAAATTTGGTTAAAAGTTTATTGATAACTCTAAGGACTACGTCTTTGGGATAGGAATTTTTTCTGCAAAAAACCTAATAAAAATTCTATTTCATTATGGAAAGTTAGCCAGTTAGACGAATATTTTTAATGCTCTATGGACAAGAGTATGAATGGTGTTTAATTTGAAGGTTCTTTGGCATGAACTATAATAGTTGTTAGCTAAACCTGTATAGGTCTTTTTTTCTATAGACAGCTGTGGTGAATTCAGAATTACTTCTTGTAAATTTGATATCGAGAAATGGCAAACTGTCTCTGTTCTCCACCTCCATCGTAAACTGATCCCATAGCAACTCCATCGACCTGCGAATAGAGTTGCTGGTTAAAAAACAAACATGGAGTCTTGCACAGCAAGTTCCAGAAATTGTTTAAAAATAACCCTATTAAAACCGTAAAACAGAGTATCATTGCTGATAAAAATCTTGTTTAAAATAATATAAATTGTTTCATTTAATGGGGGACATTAGTGAAAGTGATTCAACATCGTAACTGACCATAAAATAGTCACCATCCTGGTTGATAATTTGTTGTTGAAAGTCGTACCCGTTTTTTTAATGTATATTCATTAATACTACATTCAGAGAGTAAACCAGCTAAATACTTAGAGATCGAGAACGATGGGCTATTGTAGGCGGCCATAATAGGTCTGACAGGGGTATTTGGTTTATGCATTTTTGGTAGACCATATAAAATACTAAAGGAAGAACCCGTAACAAAAAGTTTTTGATAGGTAACATCATCTATAATATTATCATTTTTTATTTTTCTTAGGAATCTATAATTCTATCTTCTCGTTTATGTATATCCAAAAAGTTAGGATCACCATGGGAATGGAACTTGCTGTGCAAGACTCCATGTTTGTTTTTTAACCAGCAACTCTATTCGCAGGTCGATGGAGTTGCTATGGGATCCCCTCTAGGCCCCATTTTTGCAAATTTTTTTATGTGTGACTTAGAAACAAAATTTTTAAATCAATGTGATTCTTCCTTTAAACCAGCATACTACAGGAGATATGTAGACGACACTTTTGCTCTTTTTAAGTACCCTTGGCAAAGCACACAGTTTCTGGAATATATTAATCAGCAACACCCAAATATTCAGTTTACGATGGAGGTGGAGAACAGAGACAGTTTGCCATTCCTCGATATCAATATTACAAGACGTAATTCTGAATTCACCACAGCTGTCTATAGAAAAAAGACCTATACAGGTTAGCTAACAACTATTATAGTTCATGCCAAAGAACCTTCAAATTAAACACCATTCATACTCTTAGTCCATAGGCGGCATTAAAATATTCGATTCTAACCTGGCTAACTTTCCATAATGAAATAGAATTTTTATTAGGTTTTTTGC
>NC_061106.1:25282191-25287191 GCF_015104395.2 Macrobrachium nipponense
CTAAAATATCAATTGTTTATTTGGCGAAGTTAATGTGTACTCGTCTATTTCCGTAATAATTTTCAGTATTGTTCGCGGGTTTTTGTAAATAAGTAGCCAAGTTTGTAATTGCCTTCATTTAGGCTTAAATTAATAACAGTCAAGACAGCGGCAGCTTCAACCCTTTTTTATTTTACGTACATCGCCGACTTTGAATGCCAATCATGTAATTAGCGTTGACATTTACGTAAGTAATGTTTTATCAGTAACCCACCCACACACACACCCCCCCCCTCTAACTTCTCCGTTTTTATGCTCATTCTAAACAAATTTAATGAAATAGTGTACCATAATATAATTTTTCAGGGTAAAACTGATTATTATTATTATTATTATTATTATTATTATTATTATTTATTATTATTATTATTAATTATTATTATTATTATTATTATTATTATTATTATAAAAATGAGTAGACCCTCTCTTCAATATGTCCTGCTAAATAAATAGGAGGCTAGCATCATTCGAGTTGATTTATATTGAATCTCCTCAATTTCAGTATACATTTTTCTCTTGTACGTTAATACTGGGCAATAATTCTTAAAAATTCATACTTTGGCACAGAGAAATATATCAGCAACGTGTTTTTATTCTCCATACAAAAGAGGAGGTAGTGAAATACGGGGGATAATACCGTAGAGTTCGTCAGAGGACTTCCTAAAACATATAGTAAAACGCTACGGGATTATCCCTCTTTTATTTCATTGCCTTCTCTATTGTACAAAAACAACATTGCTGTACACGCCACTTACGTATTAATCTATATTAAACATAGAAAAATAGCGAATTATTGTCAAATATGTTAACGTAAAAAGAATATAATCATACAACAAAAATTAAGACGACTCAATATCGTAAAACTAACACGAATGATCCAGCCATCCTACGTTTCTAACAAAACAAATTATTATTATTATTATTATTATTATTATTATTATTATTATTATTATTATTATTATTATTATATTATTATTATTATTACAGGTTTAAAAAGCTTTAAATATGATTTTAACTGTATTTAGCTTGCCAGCAAGTGTCCTTTTAATGACCTTTTATTACTAATCTGTGCGTTTATTTGCTATTCTATCTAAATTGAAATCTGAAGATATCAAATCAAGGCACGATCTTTTTCAATCAGCTTAAAAACAAATATAACGTTTTATGATCAACGAATCAAACTGTGAAGATTATCAAAGTATTATAGAATACAAAAACTTAGAGATATTAAAAGGCATTTAAAAGCAACCAGATTCAGTAAATAGCACAATATGGAATTTCGATTTACGAGAAGTTTTGAGTAATAAAGAGAAACATAAAAATATTACGTAGACGTGAAACGAGAAATTTATTATAGTCCTGCCAAAACAACATAGTTATTCTTGTTCAGTTCAATGACAGATTTCTGAAGATTCAAGGGAAGTTTTCTTTTTTAATCTGAGGCAGATAACAGTCTTTGATCTGGCTCGTTAACTTTTATTTTTAGCTTAAAATCTCTTGGAATTCCTTATTTACAGACTATTTTAGGAAACCATTTCAGAAAACACGAACAATTACGAGGTTAGCTTTAACTGTACGTGGGGAAATTTATCATTTAAAACTTTGAAAATACTCCACCAAAAGTATTCCATTATCTGCTCCCAGTCCAGCAAAGAATTTTGCCAATATAGTCTAACAAAGACTTTGTTCGCCTGCTAAAGGCACGAGCGATACCTGACTCTTTTATACCCTTCTCAGTATGCCTCATGATCCATAACATTTTATTACGAATAGGTGATGCCAGGAAAGTCTGGAAGTCTGGAATCGTACGTAAATCCATTTACTCTTATTAAGATATGGCGTGGCGATCCCTTATAAAGTCTGGATACACTGAAGATATATATATATATATATATATATATATATATATATATATATATATATATATATATATATATATATATATATATATAATATATATATATATATATATATATATATATATATATATATATATATATATATATATATAGAGAGAGAGAGAGAAGAGAGAGAGAGAGAGAGAGAGAGAGAGAGAGAGAGAGAGAGAGAGAGAGAGCAACTCACAACAACTCTCAGAACGAAACCATAACTTCATCTTGAACGTCTTTTGCATGCATAAAGTGTTGCTGAGTGATACTTTTCGCAGCTACGAAACAAAGAAGAAATGCGAGGACTTTGAAGATGATGTCTCCCTTCGCTCCAACATTTTCCCGACGGATTTGGTGTGGTATTTTGATCTTTGCAAACATGAAAATAAACGTCGTAGATTGTGTGTTGTCTGTCCTTTTCTATTTTTACTAAAGGGGGGTAATGTAAAATCATAAATGAATACACTTACACGCTTCTGAGAACTCTCTCATGCACACACTTATACAATCTTACATTATTCCTAAAGCTGTTTTTCAATTTATTCACTTCACTAGAATTGAGACCTTCAGCGCGCATGCCCGAGAGAGACATCTGAAGAGTGACGTCACTGCAACAAGGGCTGGCCTGGAACCTCTTCTACTCGAACCATCTAGGGATTATGCCGAGGCCACATTGCAGTAAATATGCACCTTGAGTTCAAAGAGCTTAGTGATTGGCGTATCTTTTAATAATCGACAAAGCCGTAAGGAATTATTATTGAAAAGTAGCTTTCTGCAATAGGCTAAACCCCGCTTTGAGTTACAGTGCCTGTGTTGTTCCCTCAAGTACGCTTTTCCTTTTAATGATCTGCGTAAATGTGTGCGTCTCCTGGCGCTGTCAGTTGCTCGTTCTCGCAACTGTTTTCTGTTTGAAGTTTCCGCTTCCCTTGTACTGGAGGAAACTTTTTTTCCGAAACCAGCCGAGTGTGAAATGGTGTTAGCTTTGCTTTTTTCTAGCTGTGGGGAGTTTTGTGCCTTTCGTTTACTGTTGTTTTTTTTTTTCAGAGCTGTTGCCAGGGGAAGTTCCTTGGGCATTCAACGTTTGTCTTTTATACTTTCAAAGTAGTTTTGTTCGTGATGCTTTGCCGTTCTTTACCGACAAAGGGAGATCCCAATTAAGAACGACCTTTATTTGAAAGATTGGATTGCTTACCTAAAAATAATCTATTTTTTTTTACCCGAAAAACTCAATTACATATCAGAGAATACAGCAACAGGAAAAAAATACTTTCTTCGAAAACAGGAAGTTTCTTATTACCAGTTCATTCTCCCTGGATTTTGTGAGCGCATGTGGATTAATATTGTAGTATCTCAGGTTCCGTCTTTCAAATTGATTCAAACACTGATGGTTGAAATCAGCTTGATCTCCATAATTTTTCCTCCTCCTTCATTTGATATAAACTGAGGAATGTCTTATTTTGTACACTGGGTGTGATGACTATTTTATTTTTTTTTTATTCATTTATTTATTTTGGTAAATAAAGAATCTAAATATGATTTAACCTTGTCTTCTATGTTAAACCAACTCGAGTTCAACATTACATTTCACTCTATTCTTATTAGGTCATATGTTATTATCATTATTATTTATTTTTTTTTTTTTTTTTGCTCTATCACAGTCCTCCAATTCGACTGGGTGGTATTTATTATTATTATTATCATTATTATTATTATTATTATTATTATTATTATTATTATTATTATTATTATTAGTTCTACTACTACTACTACTACAACAACAACAACAACAACACTACTACTACTACTACTACTACTACTACTACTACTATACTACTACTACTTCTACAGAAACTCGAAATATAACGGAGTTTGTTTAGAACTTAGCGCATTTATGGGAATTTTGATATAAAGCCACAATCTTACAAGGGTTTTGAGCCGTGACCTTGATATGAAGGTTAAGGTCATTACTAAATAATGTTCACTCATACCTTACGACATATTAATCAAATGTCTTCAAAACTGGTCAGATTATATCCAGATGAGCCCATTTCATATTGAACGTCTAATTTTTGAAGTTTGCAATCTAAAAAAAACAATGAATTGTAGAACCTCAGGAAAATGGAAGGTATAAACGGTAATACACACGTATTACTAGATACTAGTAACAAGATTTTTTTATTTCCCACGAAGTCCTTTATGACGAAAAATCGAAATCATTAAGCAGTATCATATATCATTTTTCCAAAGTCTATGGAGACATTAAGGCCCCATCAGTCACTAGCGGAACATAATCAATATCACCGTCTATAATGAATCCATTTGACTGATTGTTCCCTTAGGACAAATTAATGAACCAGTCCTGATTCCAATTTAAGAAAAGTTGTTCTGATCGACGAACAAAACCTTTTTTTACCAAAAGGGTTAAAACCTAAAACATGTTAATATAAAGTAAATATGAGCTATATTATTCGGTATTTCGCGGCACGAGTTACAAGAAGGAATTAAAGTTATGTATGTGAAATTTCGTGCAATGTGCTGTCCGGTATGTGCTGAAATTCCTTAGAACCACGTCTGCGAAGGCTGAATGCTTATGAAGGATTCCGAGAAGGAATTAGACCTGCGTACAGAAAGCATTTGTTAGATGGTCTTGATACTATTTATATAAGAGTGCTCGCATATCTCGTGAGATACGAAGATATCTTTCCTGCAATTGCTTGAAGGACGCGTGAGGAAATAATACGAATGTATACAAGGACTGTCGCCATGCAATACTTGTTAAAGGTATCTAGTAATACATGCATATTACTGTTGATACCCTCCATCTTCATTAAGATTTATAAATTCGTAGTTCAAAAAACGGGCAAACTTTAAGACCTGGATCTTAAATATGAAAATACTAATCTTGATATAATATATCCACTTTTGAAGAGACCTGATGAGTTTGTAGTAAGCCACGAGAAAACTTTATTGATAATTTGACCTTACCCTTCATATCAAAGAAACAGGTTAACACCCCTGCATGATTGTGGAGTAACATCAAAATTCCCTGAAATGCAGCTAACATTCCAATGC
>NC_061106.1:25292191-25294691 GCF_015104395.2 Macrobrachium nipponense
ATACACTGAAGATATATATATATATATATATATATATATATATATATATATATATATATATATATATATATATAAATATATATATATATATATATATATATATATAGATATATATATATATATATATATATATATATATACATATATATATTATATATATATATATATATATATATATATATATATATATATATATATATGTATATATGTGTGTGTGTGTGTGTGTATATATATATATAAATATATATATATATATATATATATATATATATATATATATATATTATATATATATATATATATAAAGAGAGAGAGAGAGAGAGAGAGAGAGAGAGAGAGAGAGAGAGAGAGAGAGAGAGAGCAACTCACAACAACTCTCAGAACGAAACCATAACTTCATCTTGAACGTCTTTTGCATGCATAAAGTGTTGCTGAGTGATACTTTTCGCAGCTACGAAACAAAGAAGAAATGCGAGGACTTTGAAGATGATGTCTCCCTTCGCTCAAACATTTTCCGACGGATTTGGTGCGGTATTTTGATCTTTGCAAACATGAAAATAACGTCGTAGATTGTGTGTTGTCTGTCCTTTTCTATTTTTACTAAAGGGGGGTAATGTAAAATCATAAATGAATACACTTGCACGCTTTTGAGAACTCTCTCATGCACACACTTATACAATCTTACATTATTCCTAAAGCTGTTTTCAATTTATTCACTTCACTAGAATTGAGACCTTCAGCGCGCATGCCCGAGAGAGACATCTGAAGAGTGACGTCACTGCAAGGGCTGGCCTGGAACCTCTTCTACTCGAACCATCTAGGGATTATGCCGAGGCCACATTGCAGTAAATATGCACCTTGAGTTCAAAGAGCTTAGTGATTGGCGTATCTTTAATAATCGACAAAGCCGTAAGGAATTATTATTGCAAAGTAGCTTTCTGCAATAAGCTAAACCCAGCTTTGAGTTACAGTGCCTGTG
Organism: Macrobrachium nipponense; assembly: GCF_015104395.2. NCBI lineage: Eukaryota > Metazoa > Arthropoda > Malacostraca > Decapoda > Palaemonidae > Macrobrachium > Macrobrachium nipponense. The sequence continues at coordinate 25,293,171 of NC_061106.1, forward strand.
TTGTTCCCTCAATTACGCTTTTCTTTTTAATGATCTGCATAAATGTGTGCGTCTCCTGGCGCTGTCAGTTGCTCGTTCTCGCAACTGTTTTCTTGTTTGAAGTTTCCGCTTCCCTTGTACTGGAGGAAACTTTTTTCCGAAACCGCCGAGTGTGAAATGGTGTTAGCTTTGCTTTTTTCTAGCTGGGGGAGTTTTGTGCCTTTCGTTTACTGTTGTTTTTTTTTCAGAGCTGTTGCCAGGGGAAGTTCCTTGGGCATTCAACGTTTGTCTTTTATACTTTATTTCAACGATTGGATTGCTTACCTAAAAATAAATCTATTACCGAAAAACTCAATTACATATCAGAGAATACAGCAACAGGAAAAAAAACTTTCTTCGAAACAGGAAGTTTCTTATTACCAGTTCTATTCTCCCTGGATTTTGTGACCGCATGTGGATTAATATTGTAGTATCTCAGGTTCCGTCTTTCAAATTAATTCAAACACTGATGGTTGAAATCAGCTTGATCTCCATAATTTTCCCAACCTTCATCTTGATATAACTGAGGAATGTCTTATTTTGGTACACTGGGTGTGATGACTATTTTTATTTTTTATTTTTTTATTTATTTATTTTGGTAAATAAAGAATCTTAATATAATTTTACCTTGTCTTTTAAGTTAAACCAACTCGAGTTCAACATTACATTTCACTCTATTCTTATTAGGTCATATGTTATTATCATTATTATTTATTTATTTTTATTTTTTTTTGCTCTATCACAGTCCTCCAATTCGACTGGGTGGTATTTATTATTATTATTATTATTATTATTATTATTATTATTATTATTATTATTATTATACTACTACTACTACTACTACTACTACTACTACTTCTACTACTACTACAACAACAACAACAACAACAACAGCAACAACAACAACAACTACTACTACTACTACTACTACTACTACTACTACTACTACAGAAATCGATGACGGAGTTTTGTTTAGAACTTAGCGCATTTTTGGGGTTTTTTTTATATCAAGCCACAATCTTACAAGGGTTTTGAGCCGTGACCTTGATATGAAGGTTAAGGTCATTACTAAATAATGTTCACTCATACCTTACGACATATTAAGCAAATGTCTTCAAAACTGGTCAGATTGTATCCAGATGAGCCATTTCATATTGAACGTCTAATTTTTGAAGTTTGCCAATTTAAAAAAAAAACAATGAATTGTAGAACCTCAGGAAAATGGAAGGTATAAACGGTAATACACACGTATTACTTGATACTTGTAACAAGTTTTTTTTATTTCTCACGAAGTCCTTTATGACGAAAAATCAAAATCATTAAGCAGTATCATATACCATTTTTCCAAAGTCTATGGAGACATCAAGGCCCCCACAAATACCCGTGAAACATAATCAATATCACCGTTTATAATGAATCCATTTGACTGATTGTTCCCTTAGGACATTAATGAACCAGTCCTGATTCCAATTTAAGAAAAGTTGTTCTGATCGACGAACAACC
>NC_061106.1:25299691-25336499 GCF_015104395.2 Macrobrachium nipponense
ACTCTCTCTCTCTCTCTCTCTCTCCTCGAGCTGTGGCGCGTACCATGCCATCATCTTTATTTCTGCATCAGCACCGAAGAAACATAGTCTTGTACGTATCACTTTTCACTCCCCCTATTCGTACAACACAAGGATGAAATGTCATATGGGTTCTTTGTTCGTGGGAATTCAAAAATGACATTTGATATCTCAGCCTCCCATGGCTTCCTGTATTGGCTGAACGACAGCAGAATACTGCTCAAGATATTTCGTGGTTTTTGTTACGCTGGTTCTGCCTTCAGACTCCTCTGCTGAATGGGATTCTAGGCTCTACCAAAGACAACGCCTTGCAATACTGTAATTTTAATTTTCTTTCCAAGAACGCTGCAGATTCAGGATCTATCAAATTTTCATCTGAGACCTTTAAAGGTTTTTGGTGCCCTAAAACTCTGTCAGTAAGATGAAATGAGCCCACACCCTTGGATATTTTGTTTTAACATATTGAATCGTTTAATTCCTGGGATTATTTTCTTGGATGTTTAATGTTAGAAATAAACAATAGTCACAATCTATGCAATTAACGCAGAGACGACATTTGACGTTCCACATTTTGATCTGTTTATCTTTAAAAGAAATAAGATTGGTCAAATAAAGATGTCTTTTCAGTACAACATCTAAAATAAGGAAAAATAATCAGGAGGCAAGAATGGGTGCTGGTTGGTTTACATGTACTAAATCCACCGTCCCTCTCTCTCTCTCTCTCTCTCTCTCTCTCTCTCTCTCTCTCTCTCTCTCTCCCTCTCTTTATATATATATATAATATATATATATATATATATATATATATATATATATATATATATATATATATATAATGTAAATATATATAGTATATACGCGCACACGCATACACACACACACACACACACACACACACACACACACACATATATATATATATATATATATATATATATATATATATATATATATATATATTATATATATATATTATATATAGAGTATACAGATTATTCATTTGCATCCCATACAATTTAGATTAAGAGCAACAACAACGAAAATAATAATAATAATAATAATAATAATGCTAAAAATATAATAATAAGCGTCATATTGTCACCATACTGTATAAAACTTAACATGCATCCCTATACAAATTTCTACTGTATGTAACTTCCTACGCCACCACATCCTTAAGGTCGGGTTAGTATCCCAGGGGTAACCCATCCCCCGGTCCCCTTAAAGTAAGCAGTGAAGGTGCCTCTGTTTGGCAGCGTAGCAGTGAAATTTTTCGAAATGGACTATCGGTTCGACTCTCTCTTACATTACCTTTATGGGTATGTTATTAATAACAGGGTAATAAAATAAAGCTGGGAATGGAGGACATACTACAAATGAATAAGACATTAGAGAGGGTTAACAAGAGTTATCTGTTTTTTTTTTTAACGTATTCAGCAAGTTGTGTCATCTAATGTCATCTAAAAAAAACAAAAAATCCTCCTTAATTTTAAGAAAAATACCACAAGACTAAACATGAAAAAATCCTCCCATTCTATTTTTTTAAGATTCAAACAAAAAATCCTCCCAATATTTTTTTTTTTTATAGAAATATACTAAGGGCGTGCTGTGCCATCTAAAGATTAAAACATAAGGACGTGCTAGGTTATCCAAAGATTAATATCAATAATTCCTCCACGTTCTCGACACAGTCACCACCGTCGCGAAAATATCACACAGACAACAATAGATTTCTTTATAGAATATTGAACAGGACGCCACTTTCCATAAAATTCCCACGAGGTAAAGAGAAACATAAAAAGAAATCTATTCACTTTTAGGGAAGCAGAGGACATTTCTTCTCGTGGGGGTGACTCATCTAGTGTGCTGTATTTTTCATGAATGCATTTTGCGCTTAAAGGAGAGGTATTACACTTGGCACTGAAGTTGGCCTACACATACACACACACAAACACAGCTCACATACACACACGTACAAAGAAATTATATATATATATATATACCTAATATACTCATTCATATATAAATATATATATATATATATATATATATATATATATATATATTATATATATATATATATATATATATATATATTTATATATATATACAATATATATATATATATATATATATATATATATATATATATATATACTATATATATATATATATATATATATATATATAATATTATATATTTATATATATATATATATATATATATATATAAAATAAATATATATATACATAATAAGGAGGTATTACACTTGGCACTGAAGTTAGCCTACACATACACACACACAAACACAAGCTCAGGTGCACACACGTACAAACAAAATTATATATACATACCTAACTATACTCATCATTCATATATATATATATATATATATATATATATATATATATATATATATATATATATATATGTATATATATGTAAGGCCTAGGGATTTTGATTAATAATATATTGTTCGTGCATTCTCTGTGACCTATGGAATGTGGAGAACAGTGCAGGAGTGACGACCGAGAGTAGCTGATCAATGAGTTTCTAGGGATGGGCGTGAGATAAAAATTGCTTAGTTTTTTTCGCGATAGTCAATGTACGATAGTTTATGAACTCTTCTCAAAGTACCTTTGTGAAAACTAGATGCAGCTAGAACCGTGAGGCGCTATCGAACTGTTGTGGTTCGTACGTGCGTGTGCGCCTCTTCTATTCATAATTGTCACTAGCCAAGTCTATGGGAAGACTTGCACAGAGATTCGTGGGGGAAGGCAAAGCCACGATGGCAGATGCCAAAGTGTTTTTATTTATCAGTGAGTGATATTCCGGTTTGGGAATGGGTAAGTGTTACCTTACTTTAGCAAAGGGATGGCTTGTTTGATATCTTGTAAGATGTTCCATTTTATTGACTTTGTCTTTGAACTTGTGTGTGTACTTACCGGGATGTGTTCTGTATCTTTGAAACAGACGATCTGGAAATGCCGGGGGACAGAGTTCCCAGTGGGGTGTGGACTTGCTTTGGTGACTTGACATTGTACCCTTTTCTTGAGTTAGTCTGTAAGACTGGATTATTGGTTAATTGATTTGTTTTATTCTTGTTAATAAACGTTAGTGTTATGATGCAACTCTCTCATTTCCATTACCTGTTAGAATGGAGAGAAAGAGGTGGAGAGAGAGAGAGAGAGAGAGGGATTACTGGATTCCTTGGAGAGAGAGAGAGAGAGAGAGAGATAGGTTGTGTGTGTAATGGAGTAATGGGGTCTGCCTTCCGTTTCGTCCACGCTTACCTTATGAATACTGGGGGTCCTTCCCCCATGTTACATAATATATATATATATATATATATATATATATATATATATATATTATATATATATATATATATATATATATATATATATTATATATATATATATATACATAATAAGGACATAAATATACAATCTATGTATTCATGGTATTATATATATAATATATATATATATATATATATATATATGTATATATATATATATATATATATACATCATACATACATACCTTACAATTCCTTCTCTTTACCAAGGTTTAAAACGTCACGCAGAGAGTTCGTCTATCTATAGTATGTAATTCCCAGTCAGGTCTGTTCATAACATGAGAAGCCAATGCTGAATATTTTAAACAACAATATTAAATATGGAATCAAGAGAACGCCCCAGAATAACATTTAAGTAGAGATTAACGAAACTGGATAATAAGGTACTTCTGCCGCAAGGAAAGATGACTTATCATTTGGATGCTTTCGGTCATTCCAGTGGCCGATGACGTTCCAGCCTTGATAATTGAAATCCAATGCCTGGATGTGTGAATCACAATCCACTCATCATTCATTCGAGCCGCGTTAATGAGTTTATAATACGCCGCGTCAGTAATTTTGGAATGCCGTAATTGATGCTGGGCTGTTCATAGAATTACATTTAGATACGAGGTTGTTGAATGGCACGTCTGATGTCACGGAGAGTACGAATATAATGACTTTTATATTTACATTTTGTAACAGTCAAAGTCCATTACAGCAATAGAAATGGTTTTTTTTTTTTTTTTCGGTGAGATATGAGCAAAACATGTTGCATCCCTGCCTTCTATACATTTGGATCTTAACGTAAATACTACTTACGTTCTGTCGAACTGTAATTGGTAGCTCATAGAAAGCTAGTGAGAATGTCAGAATTTGTACATTTCAAAACATTTCTGACATTTGAAATGTTCTAAAGCACCAGGCAATTTCAACCTTGGAGTATCATTAAACAAGTTTCTTCTGCTCATTCGAGATTTCTGTAAAACGTATAATTCTATATAAAAACCATCAGCTGCGACTGGTAGTGGTTTCAGGTTGCTTCCCAGAATGAATACAAACTTGCGACGCTTCTGAGAACTCTCTCATGCACACACTTATACAATTTTACATTATTCCTAAAGTTGTTTTCAATTTATTCACCTTTCACTAGAATTGAGACCTTCAGCGCGCATGCCCGAGACATCTGAAGAGTGACGTCACTGCAATGGCTGGCCTGGAACTTCTTCTACTCGAACCATCTAGGGAATTTACAATTGGTTGCACAATAGTAAACGGGAGGTAGCTACATGACAAGGTAACTTCATTCCGTCTTATCTTAATATCCTGAACAAGATTACACACACGCACACACACATAAATATATATAGATATATATATATATATATATATATATATATATATATATATATATATATATATATATATATATATATTATATATATATACATACATACACACACATATATATACACACACATACATATACATGCACACATATAAATATATATATATATATATATATATATATATATATATATATATATATATATATATATATATATATATACATACACACACACACATACATACATATATATATATATATATATATATATATATATATATATATATATATATATATATATATATATATATATGTATGTATGTATATATATATATATCCTATATATATAATATATATATAATATATATATATATATATATAATATAAATATATATATATATATATATATAAAGTGTGTGTATTTATAACTATAGTAGATGCAATTTTTTGTGTATGTGGGTGCTTACGTGAGTATGGTTTGTTGAAATAAAGCAAATAATAAGAAAAAGAAAAAATACAATATACACTTTACAAGTTCAGTAGTATACGGCGGAGACAGCAAATCTACGATGAAAATACGTTCAACCAATACCACGTCTTAACTGCAAAGAAAGTTATATAACTGTAATTGTCACGCCTTGGTTGAAGCATGGTCATAGTTAATGTCTGGAGTCCTTGAGTTCAAGAGCTTAGTGATTGGCGTATCTTTAATAATCGACAAAACCGTAAGGAATTATTATTGAAAAAAGTAGCTTTCTGCAATAGCTAAACCCAGCTTTGAGTTACAGTGCCTGGTGTTGTTCCCTCAATTACGCTTTTCTTTTTAATGATCTGCATAAATGTGTGCGTCTCCTAGCGCTGTCAGTTGCTCGTTCTCGCAACTGTTTTCTTGTTTGAAGTTTCCGCTTCCCTTGTACTGGAGGAAACTTTTTTCCGAAACCGCCGAGTGTGAAATGTGTTAGCTTTGCTTTTTTCTAGCTGGGGGAGTTTTGTGCCTTTCGTTTACTGTTGTTCTTTTTTCAGAGCTGTTGCCAGGGGAAGTTCCTTAGGCATTCAACGTTTGTCTTTTATACTTTCAAAGTAGTTTTGTTCGTGATGCTTTGCAGTTCTTTACCGACAAAGGGAGATCCCAATTAAGAACGACCTTTATTTCAAGATTGGATTGCCTACCTAAAAAATAAATCTATTACCGAAAAACTCAATTACATCAGAGAATACAGCAACAGGAAAAAAAACTTTCTTCGAAACAGGAAGTTTCTTATTACCAGTTCTATTCTCCCTGGATTTTGTGACCGCAAGTGGATTAATATTGTAGTATCTCAGGTTCCGTCTTTCAAATTAATTAAAACACTGATGGTTGAATCAGCTTGATCTCCATAATTTTTCCTCCATTTGATATAACTGAGGAATGTCTTATTTTGGTACACTGGGTGTGATGACTATTTTTATTTTTTTATTCATTCATTTATTTATTTTGGTAAATAAAGAATCTAAATATAATTTACCTTGTCTTCTATGTTAAACCAACTCGAGTTCAACATTATATTTCACTCTATTCTTATTAGGTCAAATGTTATTACCAGTATTATTATTATTATTATTATTATTATTATTATTATATTATTATTATTATTATTATATTATTATTATTACTACTACTACAACTACTACTACTACTACTACTACTACAGAAATCGATATCGGAGTTTGTTTAGAACTTAGCGCATTTATGGAGATTTTGATATCAAGCCACAATCTACAAGGGTTTTGAGCCGTGACCTTGATATGAAGGTTAAGGTCATTACTAAATAATGTTCACTCATACCTTACGACATATTAATCAAATGTCTTCAAAACTGGTCAGATTATATCCAGATGCGCCATTTCATATTGAACGTCTAATCTTTGAAGTTTACCAATCTAAAATAAAAACAATGAATTGTAGAACCTCAGGAAAATGGAAGGTATAAAACGGTAATACACACGTATACTAGATACTTGTAACAAGTTTTTTTTTATTTCTCACGAAGTCTTTAATGACGAAAAATCAAAATCATTAAGGGCCCATCAGTCACCTCGTGGAAACATAATCAATATCACCGTCTATAATGAATCCATTTGAATGATTGTTCCCTTGGGTCATTAATGGTCCAGTCCTGATTCCAATTTAAGAAAAGTTGTTCTGATCGACGAACAACCTTTTTTTTACCAAAAGGGTTAAACCTAAAACATGTTAATATAAAGTAAATATGAACTATATTATTCGGTATTTCGTGGCACGAGTTACAAGAAGGAATTAAAGTTATGTATGTGAAATTTCGTGCAATGTGCTGTCCGGTATGTGCTGAAATTCCTTAGAACCACGTCTGCGAAGGCTGAATGCTTATGTTTAAGGATTCCGAGAGGGATTAGACCTGCGTTACAGAAAGCATTTGTTAGATGGTCTTGATACTATTTATATAAGAGTGCTCGCATATCTCGTGAGATACGAAGATATCTTTCCTGCAATTGCTTGAAGGCGCGTGAGGAAATAATACGAATGTATACAAGGACTGTCGCCATGCAATACTTGTTAAAGGTATCTAGTAATACATGCATATTACTGTTGATACCCTCCATCTTCATTAAGATTTATAAAAATTCGTAGTTCAAAAAATGGGCAAACTTTAAAACCACTAATCTGGATATAATATATCCACTTTTGAAGAGACCTGATGAGTTTGTAGTAAGATTCGAGAAAACTTTATTGATAATTGACCTTACCTTAATATCAAAGTAACAGGTTAAAACTCTTGCATGACTGTGGAGTAACATAAAAATTCCCTGAAATGCACCTAACATTCTAATGCAAAAGTAGTGCATCGATTTCTTTTAATAATAATAATAAAATAATAATAATAATAATAATAATAATAATAATAATAATAATAATAATAATAATAATAATAATAATAATGATGATAATAATAATAAGTATCAAGACCTGAAAACAGAAATAAGAAGGATATGGGATATGCCAGTGGAAATTGTACCCATAATCATAGGGACACTAGGCACGATCCCAGGACACCTAAAAGGATCTTGGAGAAATTTGATGCTGAGGTAGCTGCTGGAATCATGTGAGAAGAGTGTGCTCCTGGAAACACCACACATTGTAAGAAAAGTGATGGATTCCTAAGGAGGCAGGATGCACACCATATCCCCACACACTATAAAACCACCCAGTCGAGTAGGATGACATGTGATAGACCAATATAATAATAATAATAATAATATAATAATAATAATAATAATAATAATAATAATAATAATAATAATAATAATAATAAAACTGTGACCTAATAAGAATAGAGAAAAATGTAATATTTCTTGTTTCTTAACCTGCTACAGTTAACCTTTGATCACTAGGTTGATTTTCGGAGCAAACTGTGTTTATCTTAGCTGTCTGAGTATGTCAACGATGTTTCTGCTTCTTTGGTTATTTCAGAATCCAGATTTATTGGTCAATGGTCAAGACAAAAAAATAACATTCGCATATACAATATATATATATAAATAAATAATATATATATATATATATATATATATATATATATATATATATATATATATATATATATATATATATATATATATATATATAGATAGATAGATAGATAGATGAGATAGATAGATAGATAGATAGATAGATAGTAGATAGATGGATAGATATTTATATATATATATATATATATATATATATATATATATATATATATATAGATATATATCTATATATATATATCATATATATCTATATATATATATATATATATATATATATATATATATATATATATATATATATATAAAACAATGAATATAAATACATAACGAGTAAAAGCTGGTAATTTCAAATTAGTAAATAATTAATAAAAATGTAACCTGAAGGATACAAAGAAATATTAACAAATAAAACAATGCTTTTAGGTGGCATATTCTTTCATTTACCAATAAATCTCCCCATTTTGGAATATCCTGCGTTATAATTTCAACAGCATGGACTTTTCATGGAAGCTTTTTGTGTATACTAATTTTTAATGCTGCTTTTCAGCTTTGCATCACACGCTAGAGAAGAGAAAAAATGGCGATGAAGCAAACATCTATCAAATGCTTATTATGAATGCCAAAGAAATTTTTAGGTGATAAACAATTTAAATAATCAAAACCTAATTTACAGAAGGCCAATGCATGTGACGGTATTTAAACGAAATTAATTTTTGTTGGACTTTTAGGAGCGAGAGAAAAAAATTGATGAAGTCGCAAGGGAACAGAAAATGATTGTCACTTCCGTGTTGGAATTCAGTCGTAGCATGCCTGTTTAATTTACATTAGTCCCAATGAATAACGGAAAATATATTGTTTTCTTTCTCTCAATAAAACACTGGTAATTGCAATCACCAACTTTACAGCTAAAAATGAGGAACGTGTGACAATGAATGCATCTGACTTACCGCTGCCTATTCGAATACATTATGAATACTGGAATAAAACGAAAATAGATATGAAATCTTTAGATAACTGGCACCCCCGTGAATTTACCAGGTTTCGATTCTACGAAATATGACAGAATAGGTTTCTGTCCTTTCCACTTTCTTCATTTATGAATGAACCAAGCTTTGCAGAGATATGAGAACAGTGAAATCTGAAGGTGTGTGAGTTTGCATACTATATATTGTTCGGATCCTTTGTCTGAAAGCTCTAGTACGTTGGACCGTTCTCACACTTGCAGGGAGAATGAAAGAATATGAAAGAGCGTGCGTGTGACAGTTTCATAAACTGAAGAGAAAAGAGAGGACATACAAAGACGGGCCAGAACGCAGAGGAAATGAAACACGACGCAACTGGCGCGAGCCAAAAAGAATTTACATTTTGAGAGAGGAATACAATCAAAGCAAATAAAAAACTCACATGAAGAATGACAAGAGCCCACCTAATACTTCGCCACAAGTTGTCTTACGTGTAGGTAGGTTGTATATATATAATATTAATTATTTATATATATATATTATATAATATATATAAATATATAATATATATATATATATATATATATATATATAATATATAATGTGGGGGAAACTAGATAAAAAAATGCTGGAAGTCATTACAATTTTTTTTATAATTTCAAAACGTTGGAGTTTTGTGTGTGTATGTATGTGTAATATATTATATATATATATTATATATATACATACATATATATGTATATATATATATATATATATATATATATATATATATATATATATATATATATATATATATATATATATATATATATATATATATATATATATATATATATATATATATATATATATATATAAGATATGGAGGAATCTATATTGATAATGTAGAGGAAACTACATTAAAAAAATGCTGGAAGTCATTTACAATTTTTTTATAATTTCAAAACGTTGGAGTTTTTTTTATGTATGTATGTATAATATATTAAATATAAATTATTTATATACTACATATTACATAATATACATACATATATATATATGTGTGTGTGTGTTGTGTGTGTGTGTGTGTGTGTGTGTGTATATAAATTCTGGAAGTCATTTACGATTTTTTTATAATTTCAAAATGTGGGAGTATTATTTTGTTATCACAGTAAATGTTATCAAAACTATATGCAGGTTGAGGTAATTGGGAGAGATGTTCAAGAAATATCTCATTTCTTTGGAGTTGCTGAAGTTATTATGGAAGCTCCCATCACTCAATGAAACTCAGGCCAAAGAATTTGGAAGACCATGTCAGAGAGGTATGGCATAGCTAAGCCTTGGGGAACACTGGACATAAGGCAACTTAATGTTACGGAAGAGACGAAGAAACTACGAAAGAAAAGGGCAGCTATTCTGATAAGTTATGCAAAGCATGACTGAGTGGAGGTAACTTGGAAACCCTAACTATCCAAATAATAAGAAAATGCAGTGGTTATTGCACTGCAAGGCATATTTCTTAGTCTTTAGAACGTCACGAAAAAGCAACGTATTAAAATGATAGCAAAAACTTCTCATAGTTTAAAGGAATGGACAAGCATGAACGATAGGGTAAATTAATATCAAAGTAGGACATAGTGGACGAACTAAAATGAGACGAATTTTATTATAAGAACTTTCATCTGAGAGGTTCGAGTCCAGAGGTCCGTAAAAGGATCCTTATACCATTGAATCAGCAAAGGGCCTGTGCTTGTATAAGGCGCGCTTACCTTGAGCTACCATCATGAAATAAAACACACTTCTAAGTGGATCAAATTAACTATTCACTGTAATCACGAAATAAATGCAATCGGAAACGTGGCAAATTCATTTTACACGGGAGAAACAACCAGCAGAATTGGGTGGATGAAACAATGAATAAACGTTTGATGTAATAGAAATGTAAATAGAAATGCAAACCAAAACTCTGAATTGAATCTCTGAATTGAATTCGGCGGAATCGGATTAATTTCATACGAAAAAGAAATCGACCGTGTAACCACATTTGGACGAGACTTATTCATTAGCTCAGATAAGAAAAAAAAAATCAAATACCTATATTAACTCCTTAGAAGAAGCAGTGTCACAGCTCAGGGTGTTTTAAAAATAAAAAATCACCAAAGCTCACTGGAAAGATAATAATTAATATTACCTCTAACTAAGGTATATACACTGCTGTTATGAGAGAGAGAGAGAGAGAGAGAGGGAGAGAGAGAGAGAGAGAGAGAGAGAGAGAGAGAGAGAGAGTCTCTCTAGAAGCTACAAATTTCTTAAATGAAAACCCAATCACAAAGAGAAGTATGTTAATTTTTTAAAACACTCAGTAAGAGATATACAGATTGTATGATTAATTTGCCCACTGAAATGAGTTGAGCGTAGAACAAAAATCAAAGTGTAACTTTCCATAACGTTCAAAGTAGCAGATTATCCGACAGAATTTTAGAGCAGATGACAGTATTTTTATTTTAACCATACAAAGATGTTAAAAATGAAAAGTATAAGCTCCTCAAAAATTAAACCTCTATATCTTTGATCATTTACTTTATCTTTCCGCAAAACAGTTCCATAATAATCAAAGACCACAAGTTCAGTTAATAAATATGTCTAACTTGAATAGATATAGTACAAGGACTCTCAAGAAATGGCTCACCTTTCCACGTTTCTGGAGGCAAACGTGTGGTGCAATCCACATTACCATAATCGTTCGACGAGATCCTTGGCATTCTCTCTCTCTCTCTCTCTCTCTCTCTCTCTCTCTCTCTCTCTCTCTCTCTCTCTCTCCTCGAGCTGTGGCGCGTACCATGCATCATCTTTATTTCTGCATCAGCACCGAAGAAACATAGTCTTGTACGTATCACTTTTCACTCCCCCTATTCGTACAACACAAGGATGAAATGTCATATGGTTCTTTGTTTTTCGTGAGGAATTCAAAAATGACATTTGATATCTCAGCCTCCCATGGGCTTCCTGTATTGGCTGACCGACAGCAGAATACTGCTCAAGATATTCCCTGGTTTTCGTTACGCTGGTTCTGCCTTCAGACTCCTCTGCTGAATGGGATTCTAGGCTCTACCAAAGACAACGCCTTGCAATACTGTAATTTTAATTTTCTTCCAAGAACGCTGCAGATTCAGGATCTATCAAATTTTCATCTGAGACCTTTAAAGGTTTTGGTGCCCTAAAACTCTGTCAGTAAGATGAAATGAGCCACACATTGGAATATTTGTTTTAACATATTGAAATCGTTTAATTCCTGGGATTATTTTCTTGGATGTTAATGTTAGAAATAAACAATGGTCACAAACCTATGCAATTAACGCAGAGACGACATTTGACGTTCCACATTTTGATCTATTTATCTTTAAAAGATAAGATTGGTCAAATAAAAGATGTCTTTTCAGTACAAAATCTAAAATAAGGAAAAATAATCAGGAGGCAAGAATGGGTGCTGGTTGGTTTACATGTACTAATCCACCATCCCTCTCTCTCCTCTCTCCTCTCTCTCTCTCTCGCTTTATATATATATATATACTATATATATTATATATATATATAGTATATATATATATATGTAAATATATATAGTATATACGCGCACACGCATACACACACACACACACACACACACACACATATATATATATATATATATATATATATATATATATATATATATATATATGAGTATACAGATTATTCTTTGCATCCCATACAATTTAGATTAAGAGCAACAACAACGAAAATAATAATAATAATAATAATGCTAAAAATATAATAATAAGCGTCATATTGTCTACATACTGTATAAAACTTAACATGCGTCCCTATACAAATTTCTACTGTATGTAACTTCCTACGCCACCACATCCTTAAGGTCGGGTTAGTAGCCCAGGGGTAACCCATCACCCCGGTCCCCTAAGTAAGCAGTGAAGGTGCCTCTGTTTGGCAGCGTAGCCAGTGAATTTTTCGAAATGGACTATCGGTTCGACTCTCTCTTTTACATTACCTTTATGGGTATGTTATTAATTAATAACAGGGTAATAAAAATAAAGCTGGGAATGGAGGACATACTACAAATAAATAAGACATTAATTAGAGAGGGTTAACAAGAGTTATCTGTTTTTTTTTTAACGTATTCAGGCGAGTTGTGTCATCTAATGAAAAAACAAAAAGTCCTCCTTAATTTTAAGAACAATACACAAGACTAAACATGAAAAATCCTCCCAATCTATTTTTTTAAGATTAAACAAAAAATCCTCCCAATATTTTTTTTTTATAGAAATATACTAAGGCGTGCTGTGCCATCTAAAGATTAAAACATAAGGACGCGCTAGGTTAGCCAAAGATTAATATCAATAATTCTCCACGTTCTCGACACAGTCACCACCGTCGCGAAAATATCACACAGACAACAATAGATTTCTTATAGAATATTGAACAGGACGCACTTTCCATAAAATTCCCACGAGGTAAAGAGAAACATAAAAGAAATTTATTCACTTTTGGGAGGGACCGCAGAGGACATTTCTTCTCGTGGGGGTGACTCAATCTAGTGTGCTGTATTTTTCATGAATGCATTTTGCGCTTAAGGAGAGGTATTACCTTGGCACTGAAGTTGGCCTACACATACACACACACAAACACAGCTCACATACACACACGTACAAGGATATATATTAGGGCTTGTGCCTTGTATGATAAGGCGCCCTATGAGGTAGTTTAGACTAGCGATAATCTTACGCTAAGTCGGTTGGTATTGCTTGCACTTTCCATCTTCAATGGAGTGTCTGGGGGTTTGTAGATACACTTACGAAGTCGGTATTATCTTGTTAGTATTACGACGATGTGTTTAAACTCATGGTGGAGGAGGTTCTTGTAGAAAACACTAAGTATAAAAAATTATATATTCTTCTGAAGTTTTACATGGTGAAGATCAGATATGATTGTACAAGTCTTCTAATAACGATAGCTTGATCGCTTCTGCCAATGATGATGGCTAATCCTATTCCTCTACATGATAAAGCTTAGGTAAAGAGGTACAGGTCTTCTAATGACGATAGCTAACTCTGTTCTCCCTGTCTACCATCTCTGTTACAAGTTATGAAGGAACAGACAGTAGTTCGAACATAGAACATACATCAGATGACATAGTTTTCATACGAACACAATCAAAATGAGACACGCTACAGATCACGTAGGCGGTAGTTGTCTCAAGCAGGGAGCTTGGACTGTTTCAAAACAAATGAATGACCACAGATGACGGCATGTCAACTTAGCCTACATACTTATTGTATACGTCATCTTTAGCGTCTCTAGTCTGATCACATTCCTGCAAGCAATCTGGTGGTTGACCTCTTTAGTTTTTAGACTTTTTATATAGATGGACTAACATTCCATATTTTTATTATGTAAACACTTACATCAGCTCGGTCAGCTACCAAACCAACTACTGAATATTACTCAAAACTTGACTTGCATTTGACTTATAGGAGTGTGATACAGACACTATGTGAATATATATATATAAGTAAATAAAAATTCATGGTGTACATGAATTGATTCAAGTAATAAAATATAAAACAATGATATGGCAAATAATAGTGATCACGTGATATATAATGATACAGTTTTTCACTTCATCTCATTAACGATACTATGCTACAGGAAAATACTAATGTACTCTGATAATTGCATAGAATGAAGATTAACATGATAAAAAATCATATTTTAACTGATAAAAAAATTTCATATATGAATTGATAAAATTATTAATGTTTTATGCTGATTGATTCGTTGATTTTTATGCTAACTGTTATATATCTGATTCATTAATTCATATACTAACTCATAAATAACTGCAGATATTGGTAAGATAAAAGGTAACAGATTGATTATAGGCTACCTGATTTGTTTATACATATGTATATGGATTCATATAATTATGATTAATATATGTGCACTTTAAATAGATTCCTATTGCGTACACGCAAAGATATATTTCGATTCTGTTATTTATGATCATTTATCAATAAGAGATTCCTATTGCCTACACGCTATATTTCGACTCTGTTATGTTACTTTATGATCAATTATATATAGGATACATGACCGAGGTTATACTACTTCACTTTCAACTAGCTTTCGAACAACTTTTCGTCCATTACACAGTTCCAGACAACCACCTTTAGCCAAATGAAACGGCCTTTTTCAATGGTTAAAACAAGGGGAAAATTTGCCTGGGCGGGTCCAACGTTCCATTTTGCGCTCATACTTATTCTCTGCATCCTAAGCTACACGATTACGTTCGCGATGAATAAAAAACATCCCCAGCACGAGTCCTTCGCCAGCAAAGTAGAGTTGAATATCCTTCGGGTCGTAATTGTCGGAAGTATGTCCCTTTTGTAGTCGATCTCCACAGCCGCCGGAGCGTTCCGCATCAAAACGAGATTAACGACGAGATACGGTGTCGGTCGAAGAAGTCCATGATGGTGCTTATTCCTTTCACATTGTAGGCGGTTGTTACTTGACTGTAGTCGTCCGCTGCGACGAACGATTTTTCGAAGTTGCGATGTGAAACTCTCGTACTGCAGGATACTGTAACCAGGTTCATTAATCAGCCTGCAAGTGAAATTATACTTGTCACAAGGGCAAAGTAAATTCAGACGACATCCAAATACAGGGGAGGGAAGAGAGCCATTTAGACCAGACGTAACCCACATGAATTCGCTGATATTTTGGAATTCAAAAGAGTCCGCTGTACAAACTTTTTTATCCATGGCATTAACAATGAGTGAACCTATCCAGGTCTATGATGACTGTAAAAATATCCATATAATAAACAAATAAACAGATATCAATACAAATCCCAAAGAAAATTCGATATTACTGGTAGTGAATTACTAGACAAAGAAGTGGAAAACGGAGCTAATTGTAAGATTGCAGGCAACATAAGAGTCAAGAGAAGATTAATCATGATTCTGTAGTTCTCTATGCTAACTGAAATTAAGTTGTGATAAAATCTGATCCTATGTGCCCCTAACAAAAGTTTCATATTCATTTTCTCGCGTGCATCCTCTGAGGTTAATTTAAAAAACTTTATTAATAGGTAGGAGATGCAACGAAAAAAACCCACGATGTAACTAATTTCTAAATAAAACTTTGGGTTTTTCAAGAAAATGTGACATTTTCCCATGAATTGTTTTACTTGAAATTGTAATAGGCTAATGTTGCAAGTAAATATTTCATATATACATATCTTGATACTTCTAAATGTCTATGAGGTTCAGAAAAAAAATTAATTCATTTTGTTGTTATAGAAATTCTATTTGCTTATTTTGTTCATTAATTTTAAATGATTGCAAGTCCTTAACTAATTGCATTACACACACGGATAAGAATATGTTATGTGGCCTGTCATGTGACATATGAAACCACATGTGAAGTTCATGAACTAAGCATTCCTTTCTCCAGTCAATCTGCTTTGCAAGCGCAAGATGAAGCCTGTGCAAGCAGATATTTGAGGTTAAAGGAATCACTGCTGATACGGCAAACGCGACAGACCTTCTAGAACTGATGACGTCGTCACCAGCTTAAGAGTTACGTTACTTGCTGTAAGAGATACGACTTTAGGATAAATTTTTTTTGTTTTTAATACTCGACCCACATGAGAAGAATGTCTGAAAAAAAAAAACAGTACCAAATTGAACAATATATTAGTTTCATGTTGGAAATCTGCATAATTGTAATTATGTGAAATTAATATTCCTTATTCAAACTATATGAAAAAGGTTTCCATACAAATTCTATATATATTATTAGCCCTGTATAAGATTCATATAGGATTATTTCATAGATAACATTTTCACTTCTAGACTTCCTGACTTTAAAATCTCTTTTATTTTATTTTATTTATTTATTTATTTATTTATTTATTATTATTATTATTATTTTTTTTTTTTTACATTGACTACGAATATAAAATCACCGGGACAGACAATATGTCAGTAGGTTTTGATATGTGTTTGAACTTTTAGCTTATTTGTCATACTAAAGCGTTAAGTTAGAGTTCAAATCTTTACGCATTGATATATTTTTTTGATATTTATGGTTACGTTTTGCTTATTGATATTATCGTGATTCCTTTTTTTATTATAATTTGTAACCCTTCCGACTTCTTACAGAGTGTATTATATTGACTCCACTTGTATCCATATTTATTTTATTTTTTCTTTTATTTATTTATTTATTTATATATTTTTTTTTATATATATTTGATATTAATGGTTGGCTTGAATATGTGGAAAAGTGTTCTAGCGCGTACCGTATAAGGCTACTTGCGGCATCAATTCTATAGATACAAGATATAAATGATAAAGGTATTTAAAACCGCGAGAACCGCTATAATCCAGTTCGGATCCAATATCACGAGTTGTAAACTCGTAATACATTGACACTTCCTATTTAATTATCAGTTATTCTACCAAACGATGACTGGGTGATAAAATATATTATTGGTTTTCTTATAGATAGGAATTCACACAACGTGTTAAGGAGATTATTATTGATTTACACCACCCGAGTCACAGATTATTATGTGTTGAATTCTATGTTTACTGATTTAGCACTCATAAATATTCCTAACGCACTCAATTGCGGTGTTTGTTTTTTTTTTGGTGCTATTAATTCTATATAACGTGTCAAGGAACTATTAACACTAAGAAGTGTTTATTCCCTCTGTCAAACTCGTAATTCTGTTAATAATTCTAACGTATATTCTTTCAAGGATTGATTTGGCACAGGATAGGCCCATTAACTGACAGGTGTCTTAGTGTGTCCCTTGTTTTCATGACACGTGTTACAATCAGTTATGTGCTTTTTATATCTGTAAGCATTGTAGGCCAGTAAAACAGTGATTTGGCTTTCTGTGACATAGTAGGGAAACCTGGATGACGGAATGCAACCAGTTTATGACGATTGGTATGAAAGAGATTATTACTACTACCTGGTCGTTAGTCATCTGCTGTGTTCTTCTTGGGTTTTTCCTCGTCACGGACCTACATATAATATTACATTTGATTACATTATTCTGTACACATACTTTAAATATACTTTTGCTTTAGGGTTTTCTGCTCGAAGTGTTTATGTTTTTTTCTAGCCACTGACCCTGTTTCCGTTTCGAAGTGTTTATTGTTTGGTGTTTATTGCTGCTGACTCTGTTTCCGTCGAAGTGTTTATTGTTTGGGTTATGTCTGTTGACACTTGCTTTGTTCAGTTTGTAACAGTTCTGCGCTCCGACCCAGATATTCAATGCTCGCGATCTCTTGGGTTAAGGAATTTTCTTGTTTAGATACGGTTTTAACAATAGGCACGGATGTTTCTATATCTTTTAGTCTAATTAATGGTTCTTTGCAGTATGGTGCGGGATTGCGGGATAATTGCGTCAGCTATGATATTTGCTTTCCCAGGTAGATATCTTATCTTGGCTCCAAAGACCTGAATGATCATTTGTCACCGAGTTCCTTTTGGACTGTGATTTAAAGCCTTTGAAAAACTCGGTAAAGGACTCATGTTCAGTAAGGACTTTATCAGGATAGCCATAGATTATGAAACTTAAAATGTACTAGTGAGTTAAAGATACCTAGCCCTTCCTTGCTTATTACTGCATATTTACTTTCAGAGGGCTTTAGTTTACGTGAATAAAAAGCTATAGGAAAGAACTGTTTATCATATTGCTGAAGTAGTATCCCTCTTACCCCTTGGTCTGAGGCGTCTGTTGCAATAAAAAAAAATTCCTTATTTAAATCAGGGTATTTTTAAGTTAGGTGAGCTGCAGTTATTCCGCTTTTAAGATATCGAACGCCTGTTGATGCTTTTTTGACCATAATAAATCTACGCTCTTCTTCGTAAGATCTGTTAAAGGAGTTGTCATGATTGAAGAGTACATATTTACATACGATTGTAATACCCACTACAGCGCAAAAGTGCTGTATCCCCCTTTTACGTTAATAAGTACCGGAAAGTTATGAATAGCCGACACCTTACCATGGACTACTTTTAAGACCTTGAACCAGACACATAAAACCTAGATAAACATGTTCGGTTTTAAAAAACTCACATTTAGATATTTTACTCTGAGGATTATTTGTCTTTGTCTCTGTGCACTAGCTCTACTTTATGTGAATGTACTTCTGAGGTATTAGAAAAGATTACAAGATCATCCATATAGCATGTAGGTTATCCCCTAAAAGTCTCCAAACACTATATTGTAATTGGGGCGCAACGTAAGCCGGAGGCATACGTAAAAAAATTGATAATGTCCCCTGAGTGTGCTGAAAACGGAGTATGAGGTACAATCACTTAGGTAATGGTATCTGGTAAAAGCTTTTAAGTAAGTCCAAGTTGGTGAAAAAAAATTTATTCTAACCTAACAGAGATAAGATGTCGTCGGTACATGGCACTGGAAACTATCGGAGTCGTTTCCTTGTTTAAGCGTCAGAATCTACGCAGATTACGCCAAGTCCGATCTTTTTATGGCATGACGTTTGAGGGAAAAATTATATGGGCTATTTGATTTCTAATGACTCCATATTACTAACATTTTTCAACTTCGTCATTTATCTCTATTTTTGAAATTTCATTGAGAATGTATACGAAGGTACGTAAATAGCTTTATGTTTTGTCCTTAGACCGTGTGTGTTAATTACATCCGTTTTTTCCCAGAGATCACTCGCTAGTGGAGAAACTTCCTGGTATTCAGATAAAAGATAAAAAAAAATTCTGCTGAATCACCTCTGCTTGAATGACTTTACGGATATTACTTTAGGATAGATTATCAGAGAGATTCATGTACGACTGGTTGGGCGGGATTAAAAATTAGCAACAATAAAAAAAAATGCTATATTTATATGTATAGGTTTTTTGGATTACTAGATTACTGCTGCGAGTCAACCGTGTCTAAGGTTTTGTTCGCGGAAATCGTTATATTTCAGAGTGTCGGAAGGATTAAAATTTCATTTCCCAGCAAAGTCTTTTTACACGCACTAAGACATTCGAGGGTGCATGCTTCTCGAGATTTTGCGTGCAAACTACGACTGCGGTTGTGGGAGAATTCTGGTTGGGTCATTTGCACAATGTTACGATTTATGAGACAAATGTATAGTTCCTCTATATAAGTTATTATTTAACTGTCTCTTTTTTGTTCAAACTGATTTTTAATATGGTTTGAAGGGTTTATAGGATTTTCCTTTGATAAACACGCCTTATTTTTGCAGGATGTAAGATAATATTTTGTATACCCCTAGATGGATCTTACAATTACACTAGATACAGATCAATGTTTTTATAACTATAGAGGTATCTGTAAGCGCTCGCTTATCCGGACTTCTCATTAGGGAAGTTCGAATACAAGACGGTGAGTCCGTAAATACAGGATATTACGTTTACTAAAGAAATAAAAACAAGATACTCTTAATTTTTAACGGCGCGTACAGTTGGCTTAATCCACCACTACTTATAATAACTTACGTATTAAAAAAAAAAACGAAAACCTGCTCTGATTACTTTATACGGTCGTGTTTTCATAGGAAAAATCCTTTTTAATTCAAAAGATATCGGCATGTATGAACCAACATCGCTTTTCCCCACTCTGCTAGAGTCGCTATTGTGTGGAATTGGCTATGCTTTGAACACTTCGGCAGTTTTTTGACTGACCTTGACCGCTTGACTAGGTGACACAGTCACCGAGTTTGCTTGTTTGATTCTGAACGGGCTACTGTTTCTATTTCTTTTTGTAATAATTAGGATCCTTCTCTTTATTACCATCGGCAAGTTGTGTGTTTTTAGCATTATGTTGCTGGTTACGTATAAAGCAATGAATGACGAACTATTAGGAAACTGAGCGATTACTAATAAGACAAGTTATCACTACTGCATACAATATTAACTGTTTGTACTTCATTCTTTGCTAAAATTTGAAATAGTGAGGGATCCTGGTCAGCGCATTTAGCTAATGAAAGTTTTTTATAGGCATGTTATTCCTTGCAATCCACCCATATTTTTAAAGTTAAGTTGAGTCATTGAGGTTCGATATTTTATATAACTCAAAAACTCAAGGCTAAAACTGCGATCGGGACTTTGCAAAGGAGCATTTATTGTCATGACCCGAAATAGTGTTACCTCTAATTTATCTAGATTATACGGGTGTTCCACTTGTTTTTTGTGTGTTTTCTAATCACTACGGTGCTTAACGACCCTATCTATGCATCTGTATAAATACAGACGTCCACTGCGTAAACGCATATTCACTGTTTAATATGATTTGTTACGTAAGGGATTAATAATCACCCAAAATGATAAAATTAACATAGTATATGATTATGATATTTTCAGTAGAACTTCTGGAAACAGACACTCAAAGATAAAAAACTCGCAGTAGCGAAATCTCAATGATGTAGATAATTTCTGTAAAAAAGTAAGATTAAGAATGTCTCGTAACTTCAGCCACAGGAATAACGAAATTCGACCTGCAAAGGAAAACACTCAAAGTTACTCCAAATGAATAAAAAATTGTACTTAGCTTGCTTTTGTGGGAAGTCACGGTGTTACCGATAACGACACACGGCCTTGGTCCTCCTTCTCTATTTAGCGGATGACCTGGTTTGGCTTCAGTTTCCCCCGTCGCGTTGTTTCGATGATTCGAGCCCTTGAAAGATACCGATGCTGCAGACGCGTTCGGTTTGGTTTGTTCTTGGAGTGCCGGAAAACGCTCACTAACGATGGTTTTCTTGAATGATTCTAATGAGAGACGAAGCTTGCGTTGTCGTAGGAAAAAGACACGTCGGTTTGTTTCTTGAAGTTATTCACTAAACGATGATACTAAGTTGGTTGAAGAATCTGTTGCTTTCGTCGTCGTTGAAGAGTTCTTATTGTTTTTTCTGAAGTCGCTCAACTAACGATGATACTAGGTTGCTTGAAGAATCTACTGCTTCCGTCGTCGTTGACTTCTTATGATACATGATTTATTATTCTGGTTTTCTTCGTAGGACGTTGTAGAGTTCTTCTGGTACGCTGGACCACCAATATTAGGGCTTGTGCTTGTATGATAAGGCGCCCTATGAGGTAATGTTAGACTAGCGATAATCTTACGCTAAGTCGTGGTTGGTATTGCACTTCCATCTTCAATGGAGTGGTCTGGGGGTTTTTGTAGATCACTTACGAAGTCGGTATTATCTTGTTAGTATTACGACGAGTGTTAAACTCATGGTGAGGAGGTTCTTGTAGAAAACACTAAGTATAAAAAATTATATATTCTTCTGAAGTTTACATGGTGAAGATCAGATATGATTGTACAAGTCTTCTAATAACGATAGCTTGATCGCTTCTGCCAATGATGATGGCTAATCCTATTCTCTACATGATAAAGCTTAGGTAAAGAGGTACAGGTCTTCTAATGACGATAGCTAACTCTGTTCTCCCTGTCTACCATCTCTGTTAACAAGTTATGAAGGAACAGACAGTAGTTCGAACATATGAACATACATCAGATGACATAGTTTCATACGAACACACAATCAATGAGACACGCTACAGATCACATAGGCGGTAGTTGTCTCAAGCAGGGAGCTTGGACTGTTTCAAAACAAATGAATGACCACAGATGACGGCATGTCAACTTAGCCTACATACTTATTGTATACGTCATCTTTAGCGTCTCTAGTCTGATCACATTCCTGCAAGCAATCTGGTTGACCTCTTTAGTTTTAGACTTTTATATATATGGACTAACATTCCATATTTTTATTATGTAAACAACTTACATATATATATATATATATATATATATATATATATTATATATATATATATATATATATATAATATACTAACTATCGTTCTTATATAAAATATATATATATATATATAATATATATATATATATATATATACTATATATATATATATATATATATATATATATATTACTAATAAGGAGGTATTACATTGGCACTGAAGTTAGCCTACACATCACACACACAAAAACACAAGCTCAGGCACACACGTACAAACAAAAATTATATATACATACCTACTATACTCATTCATATATATATATAAAATATATAATATATATATATATATATATATATATAGGTATATAAGGTATATATATCTATATATATATATAGTAAGGCCTAGGGGATTTTGATTAAAAGATACGTTCGTGGCATTCTCTGTTGACCTATGGAATGTGGAGAACAGTCAGGAGTGACGACCTGAGAGTAGCTGATCAATGAGTTTCTACGGGATGGCGTGAGATAAAAATGCTTAGTTTCGTCGAGTCAGTGTACGACAGTTTATGAACTCTTCTCAAAGTACCTTTGTGAAACTAGATGCAGCTAGAACCGTGAGGCGCTATCGAACTGTGTGTTCGTACGTGCGTGTGGCGCCTCTATTCTATTCAATGTATCACTAGCCAAGTCTATGGGAAAGAATTGCACAGAGATTCGTGGGGGTAAGGCAAAGCCAACGATGGCAGATGCCAAAGTGTTTTATTTATCAGTGAGTGATATTCCGGTGGGAATGGGTAAGTGTACCTTTACTTTAGCCAAAGGGATGGCTTGTTTTGATATCTTGTAAGATGTTCCATTTTATTGACTTTGTCTTTTGAACTTGTGTTGTACTTACCGGGATGTGTTCTGTATCTTTGAAACAGAACGGATCTGGAAATGCCGGGGGGACAGCAGATGTTCCCAGTGGGGCGTGGACTTGCTTTGGTGACTTGACATTGTACCGTTTTGTTTTTTTGAGTTAGTCTGTAATGACTGGATTACTTGGTTAATTGATTTGTTTTATTCTTGGTAATAAAACGTTAGTGTTATGATGCAACTCTCTCATTCCTTTTCATTAACCATCGTTAGAATGGAGAGAAAAGGAGAGAAAGAGGTGGAGAGAGGGAGACCGAGAGGAGAGAGAGGGATTACTGATTCCTTGGAGAGAGAGAGAGAGAGAGAGAGAGGAGGATTACTGATGAGAGAGAGAGAGAGAGAGATAGGTTGTGTGTGTAATGGAGTAATGGGGTCTGCCTTCGTTTTGTGTCCACGCTTACCTTATGAATACTGGGGGTCCTTCCCCCATGTTACAGTGGTGGCAGACGGGTAAGAGGGGATATAAAAGTTTTCTTGCTTTTCTATGCCTAGGAACGCCAATGTAGAGATGGGTGGCAGTTAGAAAATAAAAGGGGTAGAGAAAATATCCGTCCGTGGGATGGGGGGATGAGAAAGAATTTCTATTAGGGTCATCAAATTTGCTCGTACCGAGATTCTTCAGGGCGGGAGTCGTGAGACAAGCAACTCAGTCTAGTTCATGAGTGCCGACGAGATTTACGTATTCTACGAGAATTTCGAGTTCCTTTTGTTCCCATTATGGAGTGGTGAGTGTTAAACTATTGTTTGCAGGAGAGGGGTTTTTGTTAAATACTTCAGGGAAATGGGATTGGTTCAAGAGGTCAAACAATTTTTCTTGTCTTTGCCCCATAGTGACGTGTTTTCTTTATTTGCACGTGTTTATAATAGACGTATGCATTCGTCTTTGTTTAAACATAGGAGTGTATTTTTCTATGCATGTGAACTGTGCTTGGATAATCATATTTGGCTTAGTGACACAGGCGGCCACAATTTTACAGGCTCAGCAAATTTCTGCAGAGAGGCGCCTTGCATTGCGAGGGTATACTGGCATCCCTCGGGGGGTTAGTTGCATGGGTACCACTGGCCGCACTCGAGAGATAGTGCAGGGATGGGCACTAGTGTATACCTTGGGAAGGGGTCCTCAGACACTGTTCAAGGGAGATGGGGGATACTGCTGGTATGCCTCGGGCTGTTCTGTCCGCTTTACTGAGGGGTTGTTCTCAGGGGAGGAGAAATTTTTTTTTTCTCATGTGGGTGAACTCCCCCTTTTTCTTTTTTTTTCTTTTTTCTTTGTGTTGGGTATGGATTTGGCCTTGGCATTGGATGCTAAGATATCAGCTGATTGATAAGTTGATGAAGTGAAATGCCCGTAGAGTCTTTTTTTTAGAAAAGATATTTTTTTTTCTCTCTTGGAGGAAGAGAAAAGGAAATAAAAAGAGATTTTTCTTTTCGTGAATGAGGGAAAAGTAGTTAACATGCACGGGACGTGTTATATGTTTCTTTGTGCCTTGAAAGACACAAATATAAGGGGGATACACAGATCATTTTTTTTATTGTGTTGGAGAAATTACTTTGAAATGCCGATGATTGGTGTTGTATCTGTGTTGTGTGGCAATGGTGTTATGTCATGGTGTTTGCATGCTGAAGAAATTGTATGTCGTAGGATCAGCAATACTGTTGTATGCTATTTGAATTTCACCTTTACTTGAAATTTTTTTTGCAAGAGAATTATTGCTGTGGAGAGTTATTATTATTATTAATAATTATTATACTTGAGATGTGTCACGGGAGGTTTGCTTAAGTATAATTATCATTACGGGAGAATTGTTTTACGAGAGTTTTGAGATATTTCATGGGAGATTAGTTGATAATTATTACAGATAATTATTCAAGGAGAATTATTACGATTAATGGGAGAAGTCTTGTGTTAATTATTTGTTGAGTTTTTGTAACTTTTGGAGAATATTTCAGTGATTCACGGGGATGAGTTTTGCTGAATCTTGATGAATCTGACTGAATCTTGGTGAATTGTGTTGAAACTTGCTGAACTTTTGCTGAATTCTGGAGAATGGATAAGCATTAACATTGGTGATATTTTTTGTACTGATACTGATGATTTTGATGATAGCAATTTTTTTTGGTGATTTTGTGATAATGATATTTCTGATACTGATTTTTTTTTTATACTAATACGTGGGTGCCGTAATGCTGTCAAGGGAGGTGAAATCTTTTTTGAATATGGGAGGAACTAACAACACATTATTTTAGTTTTTTTTTTCCTTTTTTTATGAGTTCAGCAGATAATTGCTTGACATCTAGTGAGTTACGGGAGATAGTTAGTGGTGCCGTTGATTTTTTTCTTTTCTTCCTTTTTTGGAAATTAGCCATCGCTGACACAAGTTTTTTTACCAAGGGTGAATTGAGTTTGTTTTTCTCTCCAGTTAGTGTGAATATTATCTCAGTTCATGACTTAGAGTCATTGTTCGAGAAAGTTTGGGTTTTAGCTATTTGATGCTATAGAGAAATATATGGGAGAATTTTTTGCATAGTTTTGAATGCATACGTAATGACACTACATTTTTCTCTGGATATTTATGTTCCAGAAATTGTGAGTTTTCTTGCACAATACCCTTGTTGTATTTGTGACAACTTTGTGAGAGATAGGAAACTTGGTTAAGTTTTCTAGTGGCTTATGTCGTAGTGCATATGGAGAAGTCTTGGCTAAGACACTGTGAATTTGGAGTTCTGTTATAATGACTTGTGACACATGGGTGATTTTTCTAGAATTTTCTAGACAGTTTTATTTGCCGAGTTTTTGCCTTTTTTAGCAGTTATGCTAAATGGAGAGATTTTTTATAGGTTTTTTACTATAACATTGAGTTATTCTCTGGAGAATTGGAGTTATAATTGAGATATGATTGATATATTATTTTGGAGTTATATTTGAGATATAATATATGGGAGATATATATTTTTGGCCATTTTTTGATATTTGCCAATGGTGATGAGAGCTATGTTTAGTTCAATTATTTTGCAGCCATCTTTGTTGCAAATGAAGACACATATTTGGAGATTATGGGGCAATATTTGTGAGTGTGTGAGTTAGTTTGCCTTGAGTGCACATTTTTTGGAGATATATTTTTTGGAGCCTTGTTTTGTTCCACATGGAGTTATTGGGGAAATAGAGGTAAATATTTGTATTTGCGAAATAGAGGTGATTATTCTCTATTCCTGGAGTGGTGTTTTTTTTTTACTGAAATGTGGCTATTGGAGAAATAAGAGAATAATATAAGGGGGTTGATTATTAACCAAATGGAGGGAATATTTTTATAACCGGAGTGGTGTTATTATTAATATGGTATCTCATAATGGAGTTGGAATTAATCTTGGGCGGGTGACACCTTTTTTTGTGGTTATGGAGTTTTTTTTAGCAAAGAGAAGATTTCTGAGGTCTCTTTTTTGATTTCGTGACTATTTAGAGAGAAGTGGCATTACTGCATTACGAGTCCTATGGAGATGTGTGTGCATTTTTTATGTTCACAAGTGTGTTATTTTGGAGACATATAAATTTGGGAAAAGTCGTGTTGAGAGAATAAGTCTTCGAGACAAATTTTTGAACACATTAGTCATATCCTGGAGTTAATTCTGTGAAAGTGTCTGTTTAGACCTTTTTTTTTCTAGAGAATCATGAGTTTCCAAACTTATGTCTGACTAGACAATTTTTATGCTACTGTTTGAGCATGCGTGCGCAGGCGATTTTTCTGCTGACAAGCGATGTGATGAGCCGTGTGCTGAGCGTGTGCTGATTCTTTTCCTCTGATGGTGATAGATCAGAATTTTGCAATATCTGGAAATGTTGGCTATAGCATTTCACGAGCGCAGTGTGAGAGTTTGCTTTCTGGCAAATTCCGGGGCTTTACATGGAGCATTTCTTGGAAAAAACGCGGGAGTTATGCATATTATACATGTATTATGTATTTTGTGATTGGGGAAATCTACTTGTGATTATCCTTTTTTTTTTTATTGTTTTTTCTTCCTTTTTCCTATGAGAGATATGATTTGGGGATTGAGCTTAAGTAGCATTTCTTTTTTGGACGGGAGATTTGATTTTACCGGGAGATGTAATTTTTCGAGGGTTGGTTTACTTACGTAAAGGGAGTTTGACATTAAGTCTCATTGTGATAATTATTGAGCAGTAAAAGGGTTTTTGCTGTTAAAAAGTTGGAGATTTTATTGATTTTGTGGGTTGTTTGAATGTCAGAACTTGCGAGAACATTTTTGGGTCTGGGTGTTACGTGATTCTTTTCTTTCTTGAGCTCGTTACGAATTTTTCTTTTTTTTTTGTGAGCACATTCGAGTTCGAAGTGTGAGTGCAGAATTCCGCGGAGTTGCTGTGATTTCTGAGTTGTTTGTGTGCTGATGTGTGAGTTTGGAGAATTCGGTTGGAGAACTTGATGTTTTTTTTCTTAGAGAGTTGTGATAATGACTTATCATTTTGGTAGTTATATTAAGGGAGTTAATTGGGAGACGTTCAGTTAGTATTTCTGACCTTTTGAGATCATTGTTTGATGGAAATAGTATGTCTGAGTTAATTTTCTTAGATGACCAAAGACTTGACTGACATACTAACACACACCCAAAAAAAGTCGTTCTTCGGCGCCAGCAAGACGTCCACCAGCCGTGCCGAGAGGGTTGCTGTTATTTTACCCCAGGGTGATTAGAAGTATTTCCAGATGGGTGATCGCGAGAATTCTACAGCGTGTCTTTTGGGGATCTACAGAAAAGCCGTGAGAGTATTCTACGATGAGGGAGGCATTCCGTCTTCCTACAGTTTGCTACAGCTGCTATAGCCTGTTGCTGTCTGTTCAGCTACTTGCAGACAAGCGAAGAGGGATATTCAAGAATCCTAATGCAGAAATATGAGAGAAATGCGTCTTGTGTTATTGGGAGATTAAAGCGTGATAAGACTTTATTTATAATGCCAGAGACGTGCAGTTTTTCTTATATTTTATTTTAAGCGGCCAGTGTTTTTGTATTATATAAGCAATTTTGCTAGGCGGGGGCTAGCATATAGGTGGCCGAGCTATCTGTAAGGCCTAGGGATTTTGATTAATAATATATTGTTCGTGCGTTCTCTGTGACCTATGGAACGTGGAGAACAGTGCAGGAGTGACGACCTGAGAGTAGCTGATCAATGAGTTTCTAGGGGTGGCGTGAGATAAAAATGCTTAGTTCGTCGAGTCAATGTACGACAGTTTATGAACTCTTCTCAAAGTACCTTTGTGAAACTAGATGCAGCTAGAACCGCGAGGCACTATCGAACTGTGTGTTCGTACGTGCGTGTGCGCCTCTTCTATTCATAATGTATCACTAGCCAAGTCTATGGAAAACTTGCACAGAGATTCGTGGGGGAAGGCAAAGCCACGATGGCAGATGCCAAAGTGTTTTTATTTATCAGTGAGTGATATTCCGGTTGGGAATGGGTAAGTGTTACCTTTACTTTAGCCAAAGGGATGGCTTGTTTGATATCTTGTAAGATGTTTCCATTTTATTGACTTTGTCTTTGAACTTGTGTGTGTACTTGCCGGAGTGTTCTGTATCTTTGAAACAGACGGATCTGGAAATGTCGGGGGACAGAGTTCCCCAGTGGGGTGTGGACTTGCTTTGGTGACTTGACATTGTACCTTTTCTTGAGTTAGTCTGTAAGACTGGATTACTTGGTTAATTGATTTGTTTTATTCTTGTTAATAAACGTTAGTGTTATGATGCAACTCTCTCTTTCCATTAACCTGTTAGAATGGAGAGAAAGAGGTGGAGAGAGAGAGAGAGAGAGAGGGATTACTGGATTCCTTGAGAGAGAGAGAGAGAGAGAGCGATAGTTGTGTGGTATGGAGTAATGGGTCTGCCTTCGGTTTTGTGTCCACGCTTACCTTATGAATACTGGGGGTCCTTACGTTCTATATATATATATAATATATATAATATATATATATATATATATATATATATATATATATATATATATATACATAATAAGGACATAAATATACAAATATATGTATTTATGTAATATATATATATATATATATATATATATATATATACATAACATACATACATTATAATTCCTTCTCTTTACCAAGGTTTTAAAACGTCACGCAGACTATCTGATAGTTTGTAATTCCCAGTCAGGTCTGTTCATAACATGAGAAGCCAATGCTGAATATTTTTATACAACAATATTAAATATGGAATCAAGAGAACGCCCCAGAATAACATTTAAGTAGAGATTAACGAACTGGATAATAAGGTACTTCTGCCGCAAGGAAAGATGACTTATCATTTGGATGGTTTCGGTCATTCCGTGGCCGATGACGTTCCAGCCTTGATAATTGAAATCCAATGCCTGGATGTGTGAATCACAATCCACTCATCATTCATTCGAGCCGCGTTAATGAGTTTATAATACGCGCGTCCAGTAATTTTGGAATGCCGTAATTGATGCTGGGCTGTTCATAGAATTACATTTAGATACGAGGTTGTTGAATGGCGCGTCTGATGTCACGGAGCAGTGCGAATATAATGACTTTTATATTTACATTTTGTAACACTCAAAGTCCATTACAGCAATAGAAATGGTTCGGTGAGATATGAGCCAAAACATGTTTGCATCCCTGCCTTCTATCATTTGGATCTTAACGTAAATACTACTTACGGTCTGTCGAACTGTAATTGGTAGCTCATAGAAAGCTAGTGAAAATGTCAGAATTTGTACATTTCAAAAACATTTCTGACGTTTGAAATGTTCTAAAGCACCAGGCAATTTCAACCTTGAGTATCATTAAACAAGTTTCTTCTGTTCATTCGAGATTTCTGTAAAACGTATATTCTATATAAAACCATCAGCTGCGACTGGTAGTGGTTCAGTTGCTTCCCAGATGAATACACTTGCACTCTTCTGAGAACTCTCTCATGCACACTTATACAATTTTACATTATTCCTAAAGTTGTTTTCAATTTATTCACTTCACTAGAATTGAGACCTTCAGCGCGCATGCCCGAGACATCTGAAGAGTGACGTCACTTCAATGGCTGGCCTGGAACTTCTTCTACTCGAACCATCTAGGGAATTTACAATTGGTTGCACAATAGTAAACGGGAGGTAGCTACATGACAAGGTAACTTCATTCCGTCTTATCTTAATATCCTGAACAAGATTACACACACGCACACACACATAAATATATATATATATATACTATATAGATATATATATATATATATATAATATATATAATATATATATATATATCTATATATATATACATACATACACACACATAAATATAATATATATATATATATATATATATATATATATCTATATATATATATATACTATATATATATATATATATAGTATGTATGTTATATATATATATATATATATATATATATATATATATATATACATATATACATATATATATATATATATAGAATATATAATATATATATCTATATATATATATATATAAAGTGTGTGATTTATATATAGTAGATGCAATTTTGTGTGTATGCGGTGCTTACGTGAGTATGGTTTGTTGAAATAAAGCAAATAATAAGAAAAAGAAAAATACAATATACACTTTACAAGTTCAGTAGTATACGGCGGAGACAGCAATCTACGATGAAATACGTTCAACCATACCACGTCTTAACTGCAAAGAAGTTATATAACTGTAATTGTCACGCCTTGGTTGAAGCTGGTCATAGTTAATGTCTGGAGTCCTGAGTTCAAAGAGCTTAGTGATTGGCGTATCTTATATAATCGACAAAACGTAAGGAATTATTATTGAAAGTAGCTTTCTGCAATAGGCTAAACCCAGCTTTGAGTTACAGTGCCTGTGTTGTTCCCTCAATTACGCTTTTCTTTTTAATGATCTGCATAAATGTGTGCGTCTCCTAGCGCTGTCAGTTGCTCGTTCTCGCAACTGTTTTCCTTGTTTGAAGTTTCCGCTTCCCTTGTACTGGAGGAAACTTTTTTCGAAACCGCCGCGAGTGTGAATGGTGTTAGCTTTGCTTTTTTCTAGCTGGGGGAGATTTTGTGCCTTTCGTTTACTGTTGTTCTTTTTTCAGAGCTGTTGCCAGGGGAAGTTCCATAGGCATTCAACGTTTGTCTTTTAATACTTTTCAAAGTAGTTTTGTTCGTGATGCTTTGCCGTTCTTTACCGACAAAGGGAGATCCTAATTAAGAACGACCTTTATTTCAAGATTGGATTGCCTACCTAAAAATAAATCTATTACCAAAAAACTCAATTACATATCAGAGAATACAGCAACAGGAAAAAAAAAAACAAAAAAACTTTCTTCGAAACAGGAAGTTTCTTATTACCAGTTCTATTCTCCCTGGATTTTGTGACCGCAAGTGGATTAATATTGTAGTATCTCAGGTTCCGTCTTTCAAATTAATTCAAACGCTGATGGTTGAAATTAGCTTCCGATCTCCAAAATTTTTTCCTCCATTTTTGATATAACTGAGGAATGTCTTATTTTGGTACACCTGGGTGTGATGACTATTTTTATTTTTTATTTATTCATTTTATTTATTTGGAAATAAATAAAGAATCTAAATATGATTTACCTTGTCTTCTATGTTAAACCAACTCGAGTTCAACATCACATTTCACTCTATTCTTATTAGGTCATATGTTATTATCATTATTATTTATTTTATTTTTTTTTTTTTTTTGCTCTATCACAGTCCTCCAATTCGACTGGGTGGTATTTATTATTATTATTATTATTATTATTATTATTATTATTATTATTATTATTATTATTATTATAATTACTACTACTACTACACAACAACAACAACAACAACTTCTACTACTACTACTACTACTACTACTACTACAGAAATCGATGACGGAGTTTTTGTTTAGAACTTAGCGCATTTATGGGATTTTGATATCCAAGCCACAATCTTACAAGGGTTTTGAGCCGTGACCTTGATATGAAGGTTAAGGTCATTACTAAATAATGTTCACTCATACCTTACGACATATTAATCAAATGTCTTCAAACTGGTCAGATTATATCCAGATGCGCCATTTCATATTGAACGTCTAATTTTTGAAGTTTGCCAATTAAAAAAAAAAAAAAAAAAAAAAAAAAACAAAAAAAAAAAAAAAAAAAAAAAAAAAAACAATGAATTGTAGAACCTCAGGAAAATGGAAGGTATAAAACGGTAATACACACGTATTACTAGATACTTGTAACAAGTTTTTTTTATTTCCCACGAAGTCCTTTATGACGAAAATCGAAATCATTAAGCAGTATCATATGTCATTTTTTCCAAAATCTATGGAGACATTAAGGCCCCATCAATCACCTCGTGAAATGAAACAATCAATATCACCGTCTATAATGAATCCATTTGACTGATTGTTCCCTTGGGACATTAATGAACCATTCTGATTCCAATTTAAGAAAAGTTGTTCTGATCGACGAACAACCTTTTTTTACCAAAGGGTTAAACCTAAAACATGTTAATATAAAGTAAATATGAACTATATTATTCGGTATTTCGTGGCACGAGTTACAAGAAGGAATTAAAGTTTTGTATGTGAAATTTCGTGCAATGTGCTGTCCGTATGTGCTGAAATTCCTTACAACCACGTCTGCAAAGGCTGAATGCTTATGAAGGATTCCGAGAGGGAATTAGACCTGCGTTACAGAAAGCATTTGTTAGATGGTCTTGATACTATTTTATATAAGAGTGCTCGCATATCTCGTGAGATACGAAGATATCGTTCCTGCAATTGCTTGAAGGCGCGTGAGGAAATAATACGAATGTATACAAGGATGTCGCATGCAATACTTGTTAAAGGTATCTAGTAATACATGCATATTACTGTTGATACCCTCCATCTTCATTAAGATTTATAAATTCGTAGTTCAAAAACGGGCAAACTTTAAGACCTGGATCTTAAATATGAAAATACTAATCTGGATATAATATATCCACTTTTGAAGAGACCTGATGAGTTTGTAGTAAGCCACGAGAAAACTTTATTGATAATCGACCTTACCCTTAATATCAAAGTAACAGGTTAACACCCTTGCATGATTGTGGAGTAACATCAAAATTCCCTGAAATGCACCTAACATTCTAATGCAAAAGTAGTGCATCGATTTCTTTAATAATAATAATAATAATAATAATAATAATAATAATAATAATAATAATAATAATAATAATAATAATAATAATAATAATAATAATAATAACAATAATAATAATAATAAGTATCAAGACCTGAAAACAGAAATAAGAAGGATATGGGATATGCCAGTGGAAATTGTACCCATAATCATAGGGACACTAGGCACGATCCCAGGAACACCTAAAAGGAACTTGGAGAAATTTGATGCTGAGGTGAGCTGCTGGAATCAGGTGAGAAGAGTGTGCTCCTGGAAACACCACACATTGTAAGAAAACGTGATGGATTCCTAAGGAGGCAGGATGCAAACCATATCCACACACTATAAAACCACCCAGTCGAGTAGGATGACAGTGATAGACCAATAATAATAATAATAATAATAATAATAATAATAATAATAATAATAATAATAATAATAATAATAATAATAATAATAAAACATGTGACCTAATAAGAATAGAGAAAAATGTAATATTTCTTGTTTCTTAACCTACTACAGTTAACCTTTGATCACTAGGTTGATTTTCGGAGCAAACTGTGTTTATCTTAGCTGTCTGGATTATGTGCAACGCTGTTTCTGCTTCTTTGGTTATTCAGAATCCAGATTTATTGGTCAATGGTCAAGCACAAAAAATAACATTCGCATATCATATATATATAAATATATATATATATATATATATATATATATATATATATATATATATAGATAGATAGATAGATAGATAGATAGATAGATAGATAGATAGATAGATATAGATAGATATATATATATAATATATATATATATATATATATAATATATATATATATATATATATATATATATATATATATATATATATCCATATATATATATATATATATATATATATATATATATATATATATCTATATATATATACTATATATATATATATATATATATATATATAAAACAATGAATATAAATACATAACGAGTAAAATCTGGCATTTCAAATTAGTAAATAATTAATAAAAATGTAACCTGAAGGATACAAAGAAATATTAACAAATACAACAATGCTTTTAGGTGGCATATTCTTTCATTTACCAAATAAATCATCCCATTTTGGATATCCTGCGTTATATTTCAACAGCATGGACTTTTCATGGAAGCTTTTTCTTTATACTAATTTTTTATGCTGCTTTTCAGCTTTGCATCACACGCTAGAGAAGAGAAAAAATGGCGATGAAGCAACATCTATCAATGCTTATTATGAATGCCAAAGAAATTTTATGATAACAATTTAAATAATCAAAACCTAATTTACAGAAGGCCAATGCATGTGAAGTTTTATAACGAAATTATTTTGTGGACTTTAGAGAGAGAAAAAAAAATTCATGATGTCGCAGGGGAACAGAAAATGATTGTCACTTCCGTGTTGGAATTCAGTCGTAGCAATGCCTGTTTAATTTACATTAGTCCCAATGAATAACGGAAAATATATTGTTTTCTTTCTCTCAATAAAACACTGGTAATTGCAATCACCAAACTTTACAGCAACAAAAATGAGGAACGTGTGACAATGAATGCATCTGACTTATGCTGCCTATTCGAATACATTATGAATACTGGTAAAAAACGAAAATAGATTATGAAATCTTTAGATAACTGGCACCCCCGTGAATTTACCAGGTTTCGATCCTACGAAATATGACAGAATAGGTTTCTGTCCTTTCCACTTTCTTCATTTATGAATGAACCAAAAACCTTTGCAGAGATATGAGAACAGTGAAATCTGAAGGTGTGTGAGTTTGCATACTATATATTGTTCGGATCCTTTGTCTGAAAGCTCTAGTACGTTGGACCGTTCTCACACTTTGCAGGGAGAATGAAAGAATATGAAAGAGCGTGCGTGTGACAGTTTCATAAACTGAAGAGAAAAGAGAGGACATACAAAGACGGGCCAGAACGCAGAGGAAATGAAACACGACGCAACTGGCGCGAGCCAAAAAGAATTTACATTTTGAGAGAGGGAATACAATCAAAGCAAATAAAACTCACATGAAGAATGACAAGAGCCCACCTAATACTTCGCCACAAGTTGTCTTTACGTGAAGGTAGGTGTATATATATATATATATATATATATATATATATCTCTATATATATATATATATATATATATATATATATATATCTATATATATATAATGTGGGGAAACTAGATAAAAAAAAATGCTGGAAGTCATTTACATTTTTTTTATAATTTTAAAAACGTTGGAGTTTTTTGTGTGTATGTATGAATAATATATATATACATATATATATTATATATATATACATACATTATATATGTATATGTATATGTATATGTATATAGTATATATATATATATATATATATATATATATATATATATATAGATATGGAGGAATCTATATACATAATGTAGAGGAAACTACATTAAAAATGCTGGAAGTCATT
This sequence comes from Macrobrachium nipponense, assembly GCF_015104395.2. Lineage (NCBI taxonomy): Eukaryota > Metazoa > Arthropoda > Malacostraca > Decapoda > Palaemonidae > Macrobrachium > Macrobrachium nipponense. The sequence continues at coordinate 25,336,292 of NC_061106.1, forward strand.
TACAATTTTTTTTATAATTTCAAAACGTTGGAGTTTTTTTAATGTATGTATAATATATTAATTAAATATGAATTATATATATATATACCATAACATATATATATATATTTACTATATATATATATATATATATTATATATATATATATATATATAATATATATATAAATGCTGGAAGTCATTTACGATTTTTTTATAATTTCAAAATG
>NC_061106.1:25336999-25363796 GCF_015104395.2 Macrobrachium nipponense
GCTTTGTTTACGAGATGAAAATTAATGTAGCGATGGCTGGAAGACTGGCACTGTAAAGTAGCATATAGTTCTTATCATTATTAGAGTTATTGCTGTAACATGTCTATGTACATAACATTTGTGTAACAGAGTAACACGCACCCATTAAATAGAGTATAATACATATGTATATATACGTATGTATTACTGATCATAATAATTGTGCTATATCCTACTCGGTTTGGTTTTATCGAAGAAGGAACTACCTTCTTTTGGTTTCAACTGACTTTCATACTAATGAAATCATGGATACATTTTTGTATTATCAGTTTTATGAATGAATATTGTTATTATAGTCGATCTTTTTCGGCTGGTGTAAAATTCGTCAGTATAATTACACCTGGCTGAGGAAGGACACAGAGGTTGTTTTTTAAACAATCTCTCCACACACTAAGTTATTTCGAACATTTCCTATCTCTCAAAAGATTGTGAACAAATATAAGAGCAAACTAGACCAAAAGAAAAATAATCACCTAGCATTAATGTAAAGAAAACAAGAGAAGTGAAAAATAGTGCTATTGTCAATTTTTTCCTATCGTTAATGTTTTATGAGTAAGTGTTTTAGGCGAATTGTTAGGGTTTTTAGTGAGTAAGCGTTTAGTGAATGCTTATGAGTAAGTGTTTGATGAATGTTTAGGGTTTAGTGATTGTTTAATGTGTCAGTATCAGTGAATGTTTACTGAGTCTTTAGGGTTTAGATGAATATTATGTGAATGTTATTGAATGTTTATTGTGAACTATTCGTGAATGTTTTGTCTTTAGTAGTGAATGTGTTGTGTTTAGGGTAAGTGATGTTAAGTGATGTTAGTGAATGACTTGTGAATGGTAGTAGTGAATTTACTGTGTAAGTATTCAGAGAGTGTTTAGGGTTTTAGTGAATATTTTGCGAATGTTAAGAGCGTTTAGTGAATGTCTTGTGAATGTTAGTGTTTAGCAAATGTTTAGTGTGTAAGTGTTTACTAAGTTTTTAATGATGGATGTTCATTCACTGTTTAGTATTTCAATAAGTATTTAAGGTTTGGTAGCATTTAGTATTTAATGATTGCTCAGGGCTTAGTGAGTGTTTAGTGTTTAATTAATGTTTGGATTAAGTGAGTGTTCAGTGAATGTTTACCGAGTGTTTGGGCTATATTGAGTATTTAGTAAATTGGTGTCATTCAATCCATTTCGCCCAGTCTCTCTCTATGCCTGGACCGTGGCCTAAAGATACCTACACACCCACAAATATTTTCATTTTCACTAACATCCGTAAGACACACAGACACATGTATAACACCACACACATGTATAACACACACACGACACACACACCACACTCACGACACACACACACTATATATATATAGATATATATATATATATATATATATATTATATATATATATATATACTATATATATAGATATATATATATATATATATATATATATATATATATATATATATATATATATATATCTATATATCTATATATATATATATATATATATATATATATATATATATATATATATAGATATATATTAGGAAGCCCACTAAAATTTCAGTGGCTTCCTACAAACATAATATTCAAGTACACGGATAGTGTGACATACGAAATGAAGAAACGTACAAATAATAGTTCGGAGAGTCTGGACTCAAGACTAAAAAGAGGAAAGACAGCCGGCGTCCAGGGAATAGTGACTCAGATTAGGAATGGGTAAGATCAACCTTTAAAATAACCCATAATGGAATTTGGGTGCGCGACTTTTTGGACGTTTTAGTGTACAAGTGAAGAGGTGCTTTCACGCTTGTCGACTTACTACAAAATCTCCCAGGCAGAACTTCATATGCAGCTAATAATCCTTTTTTATATATAATCCTAGGCGATTGCGCACGAAGACACACTCTCATGCTTAAATATACACACACAACGACCACACACACAACACACATATATATATATATAATATATATATATATACATGTGTGTGTGCGCGCGCGTGTCACGGAGTGTAAGAGAGAAGTTTAGGTACAGAAGAACTTTTAACGTGATTGATAATAATTTGTAACTCAACATTCATTTCTATGAGATGCAAAAGGCAAAATTAAAAGAGCGACTTACAGTTGGATAAATGTAACCTTATAAAAAATATGTACTGTATAGTATTGTACTTGTATTATACGTTTTACTGCAATTAATTCCTGGGAGATGTTGTAGTGAGTCAGCAAGTGTGAAAGCACCTCTTCGGAAGTCGGCATCCAAATTCCAGATGGGATTATAAGGTTCTTTGAACAACAAGGAGTTCCCCATTCCTAATCAGCGTCACTATTCCCAAGACTCCTGCTGTCATTTTCTTCGTACCCCCCCCCCCCCCGTCTTCAAGCCCTTCAGACTCTTCGCGGCTATCGATAGTTTCAGTTCACAACCCATGAACTATTCATTTGCATGCTTCTTCATTTCCGTATGTTCAAAACAAATTATCAACCATTCTGTAACATAATATATATATATATATATATATATATATATATATATATATATATCTATATATATATTGTGTGTGCGATCTAGTACTGTTGTTGTTGGAGATTAAGCAGGCCTTATGCCTGCAGGGGCTCTTGCTCATAGAGCAGCCAGTAGTTCTAGTGCGTATGTGGTTGGGTGAGTGAATGTGCGGGAGTATGAATATACTTAGAACGTGCGTATCTTCAGGCATAGGGGACAGGTCGAAATGGATAGCATACGTTTGTGCAACGTTGTATGTTGTATAACGCAAGGTCAATCCCCACCCAAAATGCTTCAGAAAAATCAATCAATTTATTGGACCAATATGAACACGTAAGGCCGAATGTAAACCTCATGTAATAATAGTTACACCATGTATAAAAATTATATAATAAAATGAACATAATTAATCAACCCCTAAGTAACTAAGCTTTACAAATATAAATAATAACCTCAAAACGTCAATCCCACAACCCACATTCCCTTCTTAGAGGTGTTGTAAATGGGATACAGGATATTATTGCATTTTCGTTCTTGCTTGACAAAGAATGGTGACACAGAAGAAACGGAGCAGTAGCTACTGGAACAAGGGAAACCATGACCCTATTGTCTTTTATAGCCATCCTATCTATCTGCCAAACACACACACACACACACACACACACACATCACACACACACATATATATATACATATAATATACATACATACGTACATACATACATCGTACATGTGCTCACATATAGGCAGCGGCGGAAATTGGAAAAATCTGATCGAGTAAGTTCAAATAATATTATCATCACAGTCCTGTTCTTATGTTGCTGTTATATGAAGAGGCTAGGGCCTATGTTATTTGCGAATAATGAAGTTGAGACGATGGTAATAATTATCTTTGGCGAGTTACTCACCAAAGAAAAAACAACTATGGGTACGCCGGAGTTCCCGAAATAATACTAAAAGGAGTCACTCACCAAAGAAAACTGTAGGTAATGGGTTACTCACTAAAGAAAAACCGTAGGTAGTGAATTACTTTAAGAAGTAAAACTGTAGGTAGAGAGTTAATCATGGGAGGAAAACTATAGGTAGTGAGTTACTCTGAAGGAAAACTATAGGTATAAGACACATGCCAAAGAAAAAGTGTACTGTATGGAGTGAGCTATTTACCAAAGAAAAAACTGTGGGCTCACTAATGGAGTGAGTCATTGAAGAAATTGTAAGTACTGTATTACTCAAAGAGTAAAGTGGGGAATTTTGGGATAAGTCAGTATAAAAACGAAACGATGATTTCAATCTGAAAGCGTCAATTCCACAGAGCATGAATTGATGTGAGGTTAATTATATTATACTAACTGGTCCTTGGATGTGGAGAAGGCGGGAGATTAACCACTGTATTTGATGGTTAATATGTAACTCCCGAATAAGAAATTAACATGGTCTTGAAACATATTCGTTTCATTACTCAAGAGAGAGAGAGAGAGAGAGAGAGAGAGAGAGAGAGAGAGGAGAGAGAGAGAGAGATTAAAGTTGATTAGTATATCACCATGGAACTATAACATGGAATGGACATAAGCGAAATCGCCGTCGGCGCGCTGCATTCCGCCATTGCAAAGGGTGGAGAGAGAGAGAGAGCTAGCTTTATATCACAATGCCCACCTCGCTATATTGGAGTGTACTCTGTTAATTTTCCATAACAATATCTTGTCCTCTATGACATTTATGTTGAAGTAAAATTAGTAGTACACATTATTCAATCTAGTCATTTCTGTTTACATCATAATACATTTAAAATAGATCTGAAATTATTAGTATTATTAATAATAAGACTGGCATTGACAAGTGATCTGTAAATTAATTATTTTATAACCAACAAGTGTTTTTATTTTTGTAATAATGACTGATATTAGTAAGTAAGAGATCAGACAAAAAAGATACGCACTGCAAAAAATCTCTGAGAGAGATTCCAGCAATTTATAAACACCAAGAGACAAGGCATAGTTAAAATATTTTCAGAATATTTCCTGCTATGTTCTGATAAATCGAAATATCTCTCGTGGAATATAGAAAACCAACGAAAAATCGAGAGAGAGAGAGGAGAGTATATGAACTGGGTAACACACTTCAGAGATGGCTTCCAGGTGTTGTTGGGACGTTGTTGTCCAGATGTTGTTCGAAATACGGAGAGAAGTCTTAACCCAGGAATAATCATCGTATTTACTTTGAATGCCTATTCACTGGTGAGGTTCCTACTGACGACTGATGATGGAGGTGAACAGTCCAAGGAAAAGGAACTGAACGAGAGAATTGCAGCCTTGCGAGACACCATCCAGCGCCAGAGAGAGCAGCAGGTGAACTTGGACAGGATAATTCTTCAGCTGCAACAGAGGACCGACCTCTCGAAGTTGAGACGTTTTTTCTGAAGGAGAATGGTCAAGAGAAGAGAGAAAAACAGCAGCTCGAAGACAAGATCCTCAAGACAGAATAAAATCAGCAGCTGATCGACAAGACAAAGGAATTTATGGCAGAGAAACGATGCCCTATGTGACTGTGTAGTTGGCAGAGGTAAAGTGCCAGGTTGAGAGGCAAGAGAAACTCCTACGACAGAAGGAGAAAGACCTGCAACTAAAGACCGCTGAAGCGGCGCGGATGGCGAGGCTCATCCAGGAAGAAAACGACGCGAATCCGGCAGGAAAGACGTCGATGTGAGGTTCCAGCGCCTGCAGAATGAAGTGGAAGACATGACGAAGGAAAAGGGTGGACTCCAGTGTGAAGATCAGGCTGCGTAACTCAGAGGAACGAGCTGACATGCCTTTTTTGAGGAAGGAAATCGTCGACTGGTGGTGTACAGGCCGAACTGAAGGACTACCTGGAAGATGAGGTTCGACAGATGCGAGAAGCGAAGGAGAAATTGCTTTGCAAGCTCAAGAACCTGCAGGGGAATTACAGATGCCTGGAGAAGTGCAGGAGCAGCAATCCATCTTCAAGGAATGGCACGATCCAGTCTAAGCTGGACTCACGAAGACGGATCAGATTTGAAAAATTAGAGAATGTATATTGTATGGAAAATTTTGTTAATTTAAATAAATAAAGTTTACTTACAAAAATGGCAATTTTTATTTACACAATAATTCTTTACAGTAATATTTGTTATATACATAATAATACGAGTTTAAATCGAGTTTAAAGGACTTCTTTCATAAATCCATCTTTTACAATTGATTTTAGTTTGTGACCATAAATGGATCTTAGGAGTCATGTGCAATAGTTTATTTTAGCTTTCAGAAAACTACAGGTTACTATTTCATGAAAGTTTTTAACTGTAGTGTGTGGATAGTTTGATGTTTATTTGTAATAAGTTTGCTTGTTAATTGTTGAAGGAGAAGAAAGGTGGAGGGAAATAAATATGTCAAAATGCTTTCTTAAGAGTTTTATTGATTCCTGAAAGAGAAAGGAAAATGGAGGGATTATAGAAACGTTGAGGAAAATGAGAGGATTGGTGGAGTGCCAGGAGAAGGAGCATAGGACTCAGGGAAGATTGGTGGAGTGCCAGGAGAAGGAGCAAAGGATTCAGAGAAGAATAGTGGAGTGCCAAAAGAAGGTGCAGAGGATTAAGAGAAGCCCCAGGAGAATTGAAAGGATTCAGTGGCATATTCTAGTTCTAAGACTAACGACAAGGTTTCTGTTTGCAAGGACGGCGGGCAAGGCCCGCCGAGCCAGCCCGGTACGGGCGGGCGGGCAGACCAGGATGTCTGCCGAGCCGGCCCGGCGCGGGCAGGCGGGCGGGCCAGAAGGTCTGCCCAGCAGGCCCGGCGCAGGCAGGTGAGCGGGCCACAAGGTCGGCCCAGCAGGCCTGGTACGGGCAGGTGGGTGGGCCACAATGTCTGCCCAGCAGGCCCGGTGCAGGCAGGTGGGCAAGCCAAAAGGTCTGCCGCAGGCCTGGTGCAGGCAGGCGGGCGGGCCAAAAGGTCTGCCCAGCAGGCCTGGTGCAGGCAGGCGGGCGGGCCAAAAGGTCTGCCCAGCAGGCCTGGTGCAGGCAGGCGGGCAGGCCAAAAGGTCTGCCCAGCAGGCCTGGTGCAGGCAGGCGGGCGGGCCAAAAGGTCTGCCAAGCAGGCCTGGTGCAGGCAGGCGGGCGCGGCCAAAAGCTTTGCCCAGCCGGCCTGGTGCAAGCAGGCGGGCGGGCCTAAAAGGTATGCCAGGGCAGGCCTGGTGCAGGCAGGCGGGCGGGCCAAAAGGTCTGGCCCAGCAGGCCTGGTGCAGGCAGGCGGGCGGGCCAAAAGGTTCTGCCCAGCAGGCCTGGTGCAGGCAGGCGGGCGGGCCAAAAGGTCTGCCCAGCCAGGCCTGGTGCAGGAAGGCGGGTGGGCCAAAAGGTCTGCCCAGCAGGCCTGGTGCAGGCAGGCGGGCGGGCCACCTTTCTGCCCAGCGGGCCTGGTGCAGGCAGGCGGGCGGCCCAAAAGGTCTGCCCAGGCAGGCCTGGTGCAGACAGGCGGGCGGGCCAAAATTTCTGCCCAGCGGCCTGGTGCAGGAAGGCGGGTGGGCCAAAAGGTCTGCCCAGCAGGCCTGGTGCAGGCAGGCGGGCGGGGCCAAAATTTCTGCCCAGCGGCCTGGTGCCAGGAAGGCGGGTGGGCCAAAAGGTCTGCCCAGCAGGCCTGGTGCAGACAGGAGGGCGGGGGCGGGCCAAAATTTCTGCCCAGCGGGCGCTGGTGCAGGAAGGCGGGTGGGCCAAAAGGTCTGCCCAGCAGCCTGGTGCAGGCAGGCGGGCGGGCCAAAATTTCTGCCCAGCGGGCCTGGTGCAGGAAGGCGGGCGGGCCAAAAGGTCTGCCCAGCAGGCCTGGTGCAGGCAGGCGGGCGGGCCGTCTGCCAAAAGGTCAGGCCTGGTGCAGCAGGCGGGCGGGTGGGCCAAAAAAGGTCTGCCAGCAGGCGGGCGGGCCAAAAGGTCAGCCCCGCATGCCTGGTGCAGGCAGGCGGGCGGCCAAAAGGTCAGCCCAGCAGGCCTGGCAAGGGGGTCTGCCCAGCAGGCCTGTGCATGGCAGGCGGGCGGGCCAGGTCTGCCCAGCAGGCGGGCGGCAGGTCAGCCCAGCAGGGCCTGGTGCAGGCGGCGGGCGGGCCCAAAAGGTCATGCCCAGGCAGGCCTGTGCAGGCAGGCTGGGCGGGCCAAAAGGTCTTGCCCAGCAGGCCTGGTGCAGGCAGGCGGGCGGGCCCAAATGTCTGCCAGGCAGGGCCTGGGCAGGCAGGCCCGGGCTGCCAAAAGGGTCTGCCCGCAGGCCGGGGTGCAGGCAAAAGGCCGGGCGGGCCCAAAAGGTCAGGCCCAGGCCGGTCCTGTTGGCAGGCAGGCGGGCGGGCCAAAAGGTCTGCCCCAGCAGGCCTGGTGCAGGGTGCAGGCGGCGGGCCAAAAGGTCTGCCCAGCAGGCCTGGTGCAGGCAGGCGGGCGGGCCAAAAGGTCTCCCAGGCAAAAGGGCCTGTCGGCATGCCCAGGTTGGCGGGCCAGGTCCTGGCCCAGCAGGCCTGGTGCGCAGGCGGGCGGGCCAAAGGTCTGCCCAGCAGGCTGGTGGCAGGCAGGCGGCGGGCCAAAACCGGTCCTGCCAAAACAGGCCTTTGGTGGAGGCAAAGGCGGGCCCCGGGCCCAAAAAGGTCTGCCCAGGGGGCAGGCTGGTGCTAGGCAGGCGGGCGGGGCCAAAAGGTCTGCAGGCAGGCGGGCGGTCCAAAATTTCCTGCAGGCAGGCGGGGGGCCAAAATGGTGGTCAGGAAGGCGGGCGGCCGGCCAAAAAGGGCATGCCCAGCAGGGCCTGGTGCAGGCAAAAGGCCCTAGGGCGGGCAAAAGGTCTGCCCCAGGCAGGCCTGGCCTGCAGGTGGCAGGCAGGCGGCGGGCCAAAAGGTCTGCCCAGCCAGGCTGTGCAGGAAGGCGGGCGGGCCAAAAGGTCTTCCCAGCAGGCCTGGTGCAGACAGGCGGGCGGGCCAAAATGGTCTGCCCAGCAGGCCATGGTGCAGGCAGGCGGGCGGGCCAAAAAGGTCTGGGGCCGCCCCCCAGCAGGCCTGGTGCAGGTCATGGCGGGGGGGCGGGCCCAAAATTTCTGCCCAGGCGGGCCTGTGTGCAGGAAGGCCGGGCGGGCCCAAAAGGTTTCTGTTGCCCAGCAGGGCCTGGTGCAGCAAGGCGGGACGGCCAAAACAAAAAAAAAAAGGTCTGCCCACGCAGGCCGGGTGGCAGGCAGGCGGGCGGCCCAAAAGGTCTGCCAAGGCAAGGCCTGGTGCAGGCAGGGCCCGGGCGGGGCAAAAGGTCTGCCCAAGCCAGGCCTGGTGCAGGCATGGCCGGGCAGGGCCAAAAAGGTCTGGCCCAAGCAGGCCTGGTGCAGGACAGGCGGGCGGGCCAAAGAAGGTCTGCCCAGCATGGCCTGGTGCAGGCAGGCGGGGGGCCGGCCGAAAAGGTCTGCCCAGCAGGGCCTGGTGCAGGCAGGCGGGCGGGCCAAAATTTCTGGCCCATCGGGCCTGGTGGGCCAAAAGGGAGGCGGTCGGCCAAAAGTGTCTGCCCAGGAGGCCTGGTGCAGGCAAGGCTGGGACGGGCCCAAAAGGGTTTCTTGCCCTAAAGCAGGCCTGGTGCAGGCAGGCGGGCGGGCCAAAAGGTTTCTGCCAAGCGGCGGGCGGGCCAAAAGGTCAGGGTCCAGCAGGCCTGGGTGGCAGGCAAGGCGGGCGGGCCAAAAGGTCGCCCAGGGCATGCCTGGTGCAGGCAGGCGGGAGGGCCAAAAGGGTCTGCCCCAAAGCGGCCTGGTGCAGGGTTCAGCGGGCTGGGGCAAAAGGCTGGGGCCAAAATTGCAGGCAGGCGGCGGGGGGCCAAAAAGGGTCTGCCCAGCAGGCCTGGTGCGGAAGGCGGGAGGGCCAAAAAGGTGCCCAAAGCAGGCCTGGTGCAGGCAGGCGGGGCGGGCCAAAAAGGTCTGCCCAAGCGGGGGCCTGGTCAGGCCCAGGGGGCGGGCGTTGGTTGGCAGGCGGGCGTGCCAAAAGGAAGGCGGGCGTTGCCCAGGTCTGCCCAAAAGCGGCCTGGTGCAGGCAGGCGGGCGGGCCAAAATTTTCTGCCCAGCGGGCCTGGTCAGGAGGCGGGCGGGCCAAAATCTGCCCAGCGGGCCTGGTGCAGGCCAAGGCGGGCGGGCCAAAAGGTCTGCCCAGCAGCCTGGTGCAGGCAGGCGGGCGGGCCAAAATTTCTGCCAGCGGCCTGGTGCAGGAAGGCGGGCCGGGCCAAAAGGTCTGCCCAGCAGGCCTGGTGCAGGCAGGCGGGCAAAAAAGGTCTGCCCAGCAGGCCTGGTGCGGCAGGCGGGCGGGCCAAAAAATTTCTGCCCAGCGGCCTGGTGCAGGAGGCGGGCGGGCCAAAAGGTCTGCCCGCAGGCCTGTGCAGGAGGCAAAATTTTCGTGGCGGGCAAAAGGTCTGCCCAGCAGGCCTGGTGCAGACAGGCGGGCGGGCCAAAAGGTCTGCCCCAGCAGGCCTGGTGCAGGCAGGCGGACGGCCAAAAGGTCTGCCCAGCAGGCCTGGTGCAGACAGGCGGGCGGGCCAAAAGGGTCTGCCCAGAGGCCTGGTGCAGGCAGCGGAACGGGCAAAAGGTCTCCAAGAGCCTGGTGCGCAGGCGGGCGGGCCAAAAGGTCTGCCAAGCAGGCGGGCGGGCCAAAAGGTCTGCCCAGCAGGCCTGGTGCAGGCAGGCGGGCGGGCCAAAGGTCTGCCCAGCAGGCCTGGTGCAGGCAGGCGGGCGGGCCCAAAGGTCTGCCCAGCAGCCTGGTGCAGGCAGGCGGGCGGGCCAAAAGGTCTGCCCAGCAGGCCTGGTCAGGCCAGGCGGGCGGGCCAAAAGGTCTGCCCAGCAGGCCTGGTGCAGGCAGGCGGGCGGGCCCAAAATTTTCTGCCCAGCGGGCCTGGTGCAGGAAGGCGGGCGGGCCAAAAAGGTCTGCCCAGCAGGCCTGGTGCAGGCAAGCGGGCGGGCCAAAAGGTCTGCCAAGCAGGCCTGGTGCAGGCAGGCGGGCGGGCCAAAAGGTCTGCCAAGCAGGCCTGGTGCAGGCAGGCGGGCGGGCCAAAAGGTCTGCCAAGCAGGCCTGGTGCAGGCAGGCGGGCGGGCCAAAAGGTCTGCCAAGCAGGCTGGTGCAGGCAGGCGGGTGGGCCAAAAGGTCTGCCCAGCAGGCCTGGTGCAGGCAGGCGGGCGGGCCAAAAGGTCTGCCCAGCAGGCCTGGTGCAGGCAGGCGGGCGGGCCAAAAGGTCTGCCCAGCAGGCCTGGTGCAGGCAGGCGGGCGGGCCAAAAGGTCTGCCCAGCAGGCCTGGTGCAGGCAGGCGGGCGGAGGCCAAAAGGTCTGCCAAGCAGGCCTGGTGCAGGCAGGCGGGCAGGCCAAAAGGTCTGCCCAGCAGGCCTGGTGCAGGCAGGCGGGCGGGCCAAAAGGTCTGCCCAGCAGGCCTGGTGCAGGCAGGCGGGCGGGCCAAAAGGTCTGCCCAGCAGGCCTGGTGCAGGCAGGCGGGCGGGCCAAAAGGTCTGCCCAGCAGGCCTGGTCAGGCAGGCGGGCAGGCCAAAAGGTCTGCCAAGAGGCCTGGTGCAGGCAGGAGGGCGGGCCAATGGCTGGTAATAATCCTTACTGTTTGGTTTAACATATTCAGAAAACACACTTTATGGGTTCTGTAAGGGACTTTTTAACTAAAAATGGAAAACTGAAAACAAGGCATTCAATGATAAATGTCCACACATCTATAATTTACAGTAAAAGTCCAGTCATTAGTTTAAGTTACATAAAATTGAAAAATAGCCATGAGCGATGATTTATTGTAAAATGAAGATGACAACCCAAAATGTCTATTTTTGTAATGTATTTAGTAAAGTCGATCTCGAAAGGATTTCGTTTTTGTGACCTGAAGAAAATTTACCTCCTTGATTATTTTTTTTATACCTATTACTCCTCTCTCTCTCTATCTCTCTCTCTCTCTCTCTCTCTCTCTCTCTCTCTCTCTCTCTCTCTATCTCTCTCTCTCTCTCTCTCCATCTTGCTTGGTGAGACGTACCCGCGTGAAATCAGATTAATCAACAGTATCACAAGTTTAACATACGACTAGAATTTGAGAAATATCTAGAAGTGTTCGTGAACTATCGGTGATAAGATTAGTGTGAAAATAGTAGGATAAAGCGTCTTCTAAGTTAGTTTATCAAGTGTAATACTATAAATCAGAACAAGATGGCAGTAAGTTCCAACTGCGGGAAGAGGTGGCGTAATTTGGCGTGTTTAGCAGATTCGCAATACGATGAGGTAGCAGGAAGGGAACTGGCATTTCTCATCTATGAAATCAGCAACAGTCCTAACCAAAAAGATACAAAAGCATTCATAGATATATTAGAAGGATATAATCCTTCAAACTGGAACAAATCTAATGAAAACATCTTGAAAATAATTGAAGAAGTTCCAAATAAAATCCAAGTGGTCAAGAGACTCATAAAGAAAATATACATAAACCAACATATTCCGACAAAGAAAATGAATAAGGTGAATCTTGTGAATATCCTAATTGATGCATTAGGAAAAAAGAATGCCAAAAGCATGCAAACTGTGTAAGGTTTGGTATAGCATAGTCAATCCACAAAACCTAATCAGAAAATGTGCTGCATGCAACATTCCGACCCATCCACAGTGTGCTGAGGTAATACAAGATTTGAGAAAAGATACAAGAATTTTTTTGTTCAACATGTCTATCATGGATAGACAATGTTATTAAATCAAGATTGAATGTACAAATAGTTGAGGATGAAGAAGAAGAGGAAGGAAGAAGAAGAAGAAGAAAAAGAAGAAGAGGAAAACGGAAGAGAAGTAAACAAAACTGAAATGACAGAAAAAAATAAGGAAAACAAAGAACAAGATAAAAGTATGGATGCAGAGATACTCATTGATACTACATATGAGGCAATAAAGCAGCATACCTACGAAGAAATAAATTACGATATGACAACAGAAAAGCAAATCCCGAAGAGGCTCTACCCAGATCTATACAATGACGGGGAAAGAGGAAAAAAATAGACAAGAAAGAAAACCAAAATTGCAACCTTTGAAAAGAGGGAATTGCAGATTTTGATTTGGAGTAAAGATGTTACTACAAACATCCTAAGATATGTCAAAACTATGAAATATATGGTAAATGGTGCATACTTAGATGGATATGGGGATGATTGCAGAGATCTGCATCCAAAAATATGTAAAAACCTAAAAGAAGGAAAAGGATGTAAGTTCGACAAAAAATGCAAATATATGCACCCTGTAGCCATGAATCATAATCAAATAAATAACCAACCAAGTAATAAAATCCAAAATAAGAAGAAACAAATAAAGAGAGAAATCAAGAATATCAGGTAAAAGAGAAAAGCAAACCACCCAATGAGATATGCAGAGGTGTCAGCAAAAAATTTCAAAGCATCAGCTCGGAAAGAAATTCTACTCAGAGATAATAACTGTATTTATTATGCAAGAGGATATTGCAGAAACGGAGAAAATTGCAGATTCAGACACAAAATGAATAATTATGATGAAGGAAGATCAATATTATGGAAAAGTTGGATTTTTAATGTCAGAATTTCTGGAAATGAAAAAAAGAACAACATACCAGAACAGGAAAGAGACATGGGAAAATCTTATTACTACCAGTATTAAATGAAGGAGAAAACACGCAAACCATCATAGTGATGAATGCGCAGGGTTTAGTTACGAGTAACTCAAAAAGAAAAATAGAGTACTTAGAAGAACTAACCCAAAATGAAAAGAAAATAGATATAATGAATATAAGATGAAACCTGGTATTCCCAAGAGACTGGGAATGATGATCAAATAAAAGGGTTCCAAACTTATAGATCAGATAGAAAAAATAGGAATCAAGGGGGAACCGCAATATATGGGAAAGACAAAAAACAAGGAAAAAATATATGAGAAATATAGTAACTCAGAATGTGAACTAATAGCGGATAGAATTTGAATCTGAAAAATTGATGAACATAGTAATATATAGACCTCCTAATATTAAAGAGTTTGACTTAATAATTGAAAAATTGGATGATATATGTAGAAATCACAAGGACTGGACTATTCTCCTATCTGGTGACTTCAACTTTCCTTTCGTAGAATGGAAAGAACGAATAGGAGATTGTGGTTGTACTTATACATATAAAAAAGAGAGTAATAGTAGTGCAGAAGATAAGAGGCAATTTGAAAAGCTATTAGATATGCTACTAGAATACACATTCAACAAATAAATCACCTGCCAACAAGAAAGGAAAATACTTTAGCCTAGTATTTGTGAACGAGATGAATTATGTTTAAAGAAATAATAGTTTATAATGCGAGTATTTCAGACCATAATGTCATAGAATTTACAGTTCATTCCAAAGCAAGTGAAAATAGAGATAAGCAAGAAATGAAAAAGTGGGAAGGATATGGAAAATACAACTTCTACAGTAAAAATATAAAATGGTCAGAAATTAATGAAGAATTAAACAAAGATTGGGATAACATTTTCGTAAGTGGATGACATAAGGGTAAATACGGAGATATTATATAAAATATTGGAGAAAATAGTGGAAAAATATATACCGAAGAAGAAAAGTAAAAACATCATTCATGCATACCAAGAGACAGAAGGATCTTGTTCCAGAAAATCAGAAAGTGGAAAAAAGGTCTTGCAAAAGAAAAAAATGCATGGAAAGTTATAGAAACTAAAAAGTAAGATAGAAAATGCAGAACAAAAGATTATACAATCAAAAGAAAATGAAAAACGGGACTTGGAAGAAAAAAACCCTATTAAATATCAAGCAAAACCCCAAACTATTATACTCATATGCGAAGAAGATGAATAAAAGAAGAATAGAAATAGGCCCTCTGAGAATTGAAGGGAGATTAACGAATGAAAAAAAGGAAATTTGCAACATACTGGCAGAACGATATAAGAGAGAATTCACCCTAGAATAGATAATGAAGATAATGATATAAAAGTAAGGGATGAAAATAGTGAATATTTAGCTGACATAGATATTAATGAAGCTGATATTGTGCAGGCAATTAATGAAATTAAAATGGAGCTGCTGCAGGGCCTGATGGAATTCCTGCTATTTTTGTTAAAGAAAGTAGTTCATTCTATCGTAAAGCCACTTGCAATATTATTAAGACAAAGTGTAGATACAGGCAAGATTTATGATGAGCACAAATTAGCATATATTACCCCTACTTTCAAAAGTGGATCAAGACTAGAGGCAAGTAATTATAGGCCTGTGAGTCTAACATCACATATATGAAAGTGTAGTGAAAGGGTAATGAAGAAAAATATTATGAAACATTTAATAAAAAATAATTTGTTTAATAAAGGACAACATGGTTTCGTACCCGGAAAAAGTACACAAACCCAACTGTTAGTTCCACCGTGAGAACATATTCAAAAATATGAAAAGCGGAAATGAAACAGATGTAGTTTATTTAGACTTTGCAAAAGCTTTTGATAAAGTAGACCATAATATATTGAGCGAAGAAAATTAGAAAACACATATCGTGGATAAAGTAGGAAGATGGTTAAAAGAATTTTTACACAACAGAAAACAGATAGTTATTGCAAACGACGAGAAATCGGATGAGCCAAGGTAATATCCGGTGTGCCGCAAGGTACGGTGTTAGCTGCAATACTGTTTGTTATTATGATTGAAGACATAGACAATAATGTTAAGGATTCGGTAGTGAGTAGTTTTTTCGCAGATGACACAAGAATAAGTAGAGAAATTACTTGTGATGAAGATAGGAACGCTCTACAAAGAGACCTTAACAAAGTATATGATTGGGCAGAGGTAATAGGATGGTATTTAACTCTGATAAATTTGAATCAATAAATTATGGAGACAGAGAAAGAAAGCTATATGCATATAAGGGGACCATAATAATGAGACCATCACAAATAAGGAAGCAGTTTAAAGACCTTGGTGTGATGATGAATAGGAACATGTTATGCAATGATCAAATAGCAACTCTGTTGGCAAAATGTAAAGCAAAAATGGGAATGTTGTTACGGCACTTCAAAACAAGAAAAGCTGAACACATGATTATGCGTTTAATAAAAACATATGTTCGTAGTCCACTTGAATATTGCAACTATGATATGGTACCACACTATCAAAAGGATATTGCACAAATAGAGAGTGTACAAAGGTCCTTTACAGCTAGAATAGAAGAAGTTAAGGACCTAGACTACTGGGAAAGACTACAATTCTTAAAATTATATAGTCTAGAAAGGAGAAGAGAACGCTACATGATAATTCAGGCATGGAAACAGATAGAAGGAATAGCAGAAAATATCATGGAACTAAAAATATCAGAAAGAGCAAGCCGAGGTAGATTAATAGTGCCTAAAAACTATACCAGGAAAAAAATAAGGAAAGCACACAGGACATTAATCCACTACGCACCAGCATCGATAATGCAGCGTCTATTCAATGCGTTGCCAGCTTCATCTGAGGAATATATCAGGAGTGAGCGTAGATGTGTTTAAGAATAAGCTCGACAAATATCTAAACTGCATCCCAGACCATCCAAGATTGGAAGATGCAAAATATACCGGAAGATGTACTAAGCACTCTCTGGTAGACATTAGAGGTGCCTCACACTGAGGGACCTGGGGCAACCCGAACAAGATGTAAGGTCTGTAAGGTAAGGTCTCTCTCTCTCTCTCTTGTTTAGGGGTTGGCTGACAAAAATGAGGAGGCGGAGAGGTCTGCCCAGCAGCCTGGTGCAGGCAGGCGGGCGGGCCAAAAGGTTCTGCCCAGCAGGCCTGGTGCGGCAGGCGGGGGGCCGGCCCAAAAGGTCTGCCAAGCAGGCCTGGTGCAGGCAGGCGGGCGGGCCAAAAGGTCTGCCCAGCAGGCCTGTGCAGGCAGGCGGGCGGGCCAAAATTTCTGCCCAGCGGGCCTGGTGCAGGAAGGCGGGCAGGCCAAAAGGTCTGTCCAGCAGGGCCTGGTGCAGACAGGCGGGGGGCAAAAGGTCTGCCCAGCAGGCCTGGTGCAGGCAGGCGGGCGGGCCAAAATTTCTGCCCATGGCCTGGTGCAGGAAGGCGGGCGGGCCAAAAGGTCTGCCCCAGCAGGCCTGGTGCAGACAGGCGGGCGGGCCAAAAGATCTGCCCAGCAGGCATGGTGCAGGCAGGCGGGCGGGCCCAAAACAATTTCTGCCCAGAAAGGGTCGGGGCCTGGTGCAGAAAGGCGGGCGGGCCAAAAGGTCTGCCCAGCAGGCTGGTGCAGGCAGGCCTGGCGGGCCCAAAAGGGTCTGCCATCAGGCAGGCGGGCGGGCGGGCCAAAAGGTCTGCCCAGCAGGCCTGGTGCAGGCAGGCGGGCGGGCCTGGTCTGCCAAGCAGGCCTGGTGCAGGCAGGCGGGCGGGCCAAAAAGGTCTGCCAAGCAGGCCTGGTGCAGGCAGGACGGTGGGCGGGCCAAAAGGTCTGCCCAAGCAGGCCTGGTGACAGGCAGGAAGCAGTGGGCGGGCCACAGGTCTGCCCAGGCAGGCCTGGTGCAGGCAGGCGGGCGTGCCAAAAGGTCTGCCCAGCAGGCCTGGTGCAGGCAGGCGGGCGGGCAAAAGGTCTGGCCAATAGCAGGGCCTGCCCAAAGGCAGGCCTGGTGGCAAGGCAGGCGGGCGGCCAAAGGTCTGCCCAGCAGGCCTGTGGTGCAAGCAGGCCGGGCAGGCCAGGTTCAAAAGGTCTGAAAAGCAGGCCTGGGTGCAGGGCAGGCGGGCAGCCAAAAGGTCTGCCCAAAAGCAGGCCTGGTGCAGGGCAGGTGCCCGGGCCAGAAAGGTATGCCAAGCAGGCCTGGTGCAGGCAGGCGGGCGGGCCAAAAGGTCCTGCCCAGCAGGCCTGGTGCAGGCAGGCGGGCGGGGGGCCAAAAGGTCTGCCCAGCAGGCCTGGTGCAGCAGGCGGGCGGGCCAAAAGGTTTCTGCCCAGCAGCTGTGCGCAGGCGGGCGGGCCAAAAGGTCTGCCCAGCAGGCCTGGTGCAGGCAGGGCGGGCGGGCCAAAATTTCTGCCCGCAGGCCTGGTGCAGGTGGGGGGGGCAAAAGGTGGGCGGGCCCAAAGTCTGCCCAGCAGCCTGGTGCAGGCTGCCGAGGCGGGCCAAAAATGGGGGCCTCTGCCCAGCAGCCTGGTGCAGGCAGGCGGGCGGGGCCAAAATTTCTGCCCATCAGGCCTGGTGGCAACAGGCGGGTCGGGGGGCCAAAAGGTCGCCCAGCAGGCCTGGTGCAGGCAGGGGGTGGGCGGGCCAAAAGGTATGCCAAGCAGGCCTGGTGCAGGCAGGCGGGCGGGCGGGCCAAAGGTCTGCCCAGCAGGCCTGGTGCAGGCAGGCGGGCGGGCCAAAAGGTCTGCCCAGCAGGCCTGGTGCAGGCAGGCGGGCGGGCCAAAAGGTCTGCCCAGCAGGCCTGGTGCAGGCAGGCGGGCGGGCCAAAAGGTCTGCCCAGCAGGCCTGGTGCAGGCAGGCGGGCAGGCCAAAAGGTCTGCCAAGCAGGCCTGGTGCAGGCAGGCGGGCGGGCCAATTAGCTGATGGTAATAATCCTTACTGTTTGGTTTAACATATTCAGAAAACACACTTTATGGGTTCTGTAAGGGACTTTTTAACTAAAAATGGAAAACTGAAAACAAGGCATTCAATGATAAATGTCCACACATCTATAATTTACAGTAAAAGTCTAGTCATTAGTTTAAGTTACATAAAATTGAAAAATAGCCATGAGCGATGATTTATTGTAAAATGAAGATGACAACCCAAAATGTCTATTTTTGTAATGTATTTAGTAAAGTCGATCTCGAAAGGATTTCGTTTTTGTGACCTGAAGAAAATTTACCTCCTTGATTACTTTTTTATACCTTTTACTCCTCTCTCTCTCTCTCTCTCTCTCTCTCTCTCTCTCTCTCTCTCTCTCTCTCTCTCTCTCTCTCTCTCTCTCTCTTGTTTAGGGGTTGGCTGACAAAAATGAGGAGGCGGAGAGGTAGGTCTGTACGTATTTGTATTATGCGTAATGTGGGTCTCCTTGCCAATGTTATTCAGAGTTCAAAATTAGATTGCTTCACATTCATGAAGCCTGTTTATCGTGTTCAGTACTCCCTTAGTACCATAACCTGACAACATAAACAATATCCTTAATTTGGTGATAAGGTTCATCAATAAATGCTTCATACGGTAGACATATTTATTGAATATATATATCTATTGAATAGATATGTATCATTTATGGAAATAAGGAACAGTAAAAATAAATTCTTCTGCTTGACTAAGGATCACTTTGATTCTACGCTTAAACCAAGGATTGAAAGTCTGACCCAATTGTTCTTAGACCATTTCAGAACTGCAGATCATCTGGCTGAAAAATTCTGATATTTACGACCAAAGAAAGTGAAAATTATCGAATTTGTTAATGGGAAGACAAAGGTATTGTTTGCAATATGAACCTTATAGAGCGGCATCTCGGACCATTGAGATACAATGAACCAGATACCGACTGTAACCCCTTACCTTACCTTACAGACCTTACATCTGTTCGGGTTGCCCAGGTCCCTCAGTGTGAGGCACCTCTAATGTCTACCAGAGAGTTGCTAGTACATCTTCCGGTATTTTTTGCATCTTCCAATCTTGGATGGTCTGGGATGCAGTTTAGATATTTGTCGAGCTTATTCTTAAACACACTACGCTCACTCCTGATATATTCCTCAGAAGCTTAAACCCACAACGCCACCGCAAGAGGATTATTAGTTTATGCTGCCTCCCACCTCAAATACCTGTCGCTCTCAGGTAATCGTAGTTTTAGGACACTGCAATCAACTCCCTCGACCTCGGTAGCGTTGTAGTGCTTTTGACAGCAGGATAGCCATATATAAATCATATCACATTACCGTGATTCATATACAAATATAGAGCTACAAATTTCCTTTAATATCTAATTCGCTCTACCTCAGAATCAATATATTTTCATATATGTTTAACTGAAGAGGAATTTTTTAGTTGATAAGAGATTTGCCGGCTCACGAGGGTGAAACCATCGACACCCTTTAAATCCAGACGACAGTGAAGCTTAAACCCACAACGCCCCCGCAAAAGGATATAAGATTATGCTGCCTCCCACCTCAAATACCTGTCGCTCTGAGGTATTTGAGGTGGGAGGCAGCATAAACTTATATCCTCTTGCGGTGGCGAGGTGGGTTTAAGCTTCACTGTCGTCCTGGATTTGGAGGTGTTCATGGTTCGCCCCCGTGAGCCGGAAATCTCTTATCGACTAAAAAATTCCCAGTCAACTAAAAAATTCCCCTTCGGTTAAACATATATGAAAATATATTAATTACCAAGTAGAGCAAATTAGATATTAAAGGACATTTGTAGCTCGATATTTGTATATGAATCACGGTAATGTGATATGCTGTCAAAAGCACTACAACGCTACCGAGGTCGAGGGGGTTGATGCAGTCTCCAAAACTATGAATACCTGAGGGCGACAGGTATTTGAGATGGCAAGGCAGCATAAAACTTATATCTTCTTGCGGTGGCGGGGTAGGTTTAAGCTTCACTGACGTCCTGAATTGAAGGTGTTCGTTGGTTCGCGCCCATGAGCCGGCAAAAATCTCTTATCGACTAAAATTCCCCTTCAGTTAAACATATACGAAAATAATATTAATTAATCGAGGTTAGAGCAATTAGATATTAAAGGACACTTGTAGCTCGATATTTGTATATGAATCACGGTAATGTGATATGACTTATTTATATATATATATAATATATATATATATATTATATATATATATATATATATATATATATATATATATATTATATATTTCTAACTCACTCAGGATCTGTTCCACACGTGATTATGTATTGGTTATTTATAATATATATGTATATATATATATATATATATATAATATATATATATATATATATATATACTATATTGGAGTTTCTTGGATGAGGAAAATTGTCTCAGGGGTTCCTCAAAGTGCCAAAGGTTGGGAACCACTGTGTTAGATAAATACAAAGGATATAGAAAGGAGAATATTTATTAAATATATCACGATAATGTATGATACAGGTCAATAGTAGCCTACTATACTAGTCTAGACATTAATTATCGGGGCTTGCCCTTCCCCCTGCCCACCTGTTAGGGTGTGTCTGTCAGGGGAAAACCACCCACTAAAATGTCCGTCATTACCATCACAGCATTCTAGGATATGAAGTGCTACTGTAGTACAAATTTTAGTTGGTATCTCCAATGTTGGATGCATTCCTGTATTCCCCTCCACCTCCCCTTCCCCACTCATTCTTGGGTGTCTGACAGGGGGTAACCATCCACCACTAAAATGTCTGGTATTACCATCACAGCATTCTAGGATATGCAGTGCTATTGTAGTACAAATTTTACTTGGTATCTCCATGTTGGATGCAGATCCTCTCTCCCCCTCCCCACTCGTTGTGGGGTGTCTGTCAGGGGGAAACCATCCACAAAAATGTCTGTCATTACCATCACGGCATTCTATTATGTGCAGTGCTATTGTAGTACAAATTTTACTTGGTATCTCCATGTTGGATGCAGATCCTGTCTCCCCCACCCCCTCTCCACTCGTTTTTTTTTTTGTGGGCCGTCTGTCAGGGGGTAACCTACCCACTAAAATGTCTGTCATTACCAGCACAGTATTCTAGGATGTGCAGTGCTATTGTAGTATAAATTTTGCTCGGTATCTCCTAAGTTGGGTCTAGATCCAATTAAATCCCCCTTTTCAGTGCGTCTGTCAAGGGGAACCCACCCTCCAAAATGGCTGTCACTGTTCATTCTATAATCAGTAGAGTCTGCGGATATATTATATATTAGTTTCATCTGGTATCTCATACATTGGATCTAGACCCAAAATCTAACAAGCAATTAGTGGTGCTTGTTAAGTAAGCCACCCATATATTTTCGACAGACGGTCAATTTCACAACTTACAAGTCTACACCTAAATACCAGTAGGGGTTACAATCGGTATCTCTTTCGTTTGTATCTCAATGGTCCGGGCTGCGGGACTACATCTATTCTCAAGGTTTCTAAGAATACTTGGATATTTCTCAAGGTTTCTAAGAATGTTTACTTCGGAATACGGAATCTATTTCTCGGGGTTTCAAAGAAGAGGTTTACTCGGAATCTATTTCTCAAGGTTTCTAAGATATGTTTATTCGGATCTTCCCATTTCCCCCCATTTTCATGTCCTGTTTTCCTTCCAAATTTCTTTGCGAACGTTCATGGAAATTACATTAAACGACTTAATAGAAATGCATTTAAATAAATGAAGGATTGAATGAATAATAAATGATTAAATAACGTTCGGAAAAGAAATATGCCCTTACGTGATATGACTAATTACAGCCAGCTAGAGCAAGATCGCGAGAGAGAGAGAGAGAGAGAGAGAGAGAGAGTAAATGGGAAAGAATGAAGGGGAAACAAAGAATTCTTTTGCATTGTTTTCTTTGTCCAAAGGAAATTCCCGTAGGATTTGAAAGAGAACGAGCCAATGGAAAGAAACTCCGTTCGCATCCGAAATAGTTTATCTATACCTGAGAAGGACACACAGATTGACAAATTACTGAAGTAATCAGCAAAGCAAAGCTATTATTTTTATCATAATTACGGATTTCTAGGCTCATACGACTTTTCGTAACGATATGTTCAAACGTAATAGAGAAAAACTGGATCAAGATAAAGTTAAAGAAGCTGAACAGCGAATGGAATAGAGACCAATAGCAAAGAATAAAAAGTAAAAGGCATCTGGGATGCCATATTTTCCTATGAGATACTAACATGACTAACTTGATTTAACGTGACGTATAACTTCAATCTACCTTCGAGCTACCTTCATCGAATTTGTGGGTCACTTCAAATGTGCAAAATAATTTGCCTTCTGTATATCCCTTCCTTAGGCATTAATCTTTACGAATGAAATATGAAATAATACACATTTAAAAAAAGGGTTTGGTTAGCGGGACAGACTTCATTAACCCCCTTTCACGAAAAATGCATATTATCACGATTCGATGACCACCAGCCCATGTGAACGTTGCTTGGCTCTCTCAATGGATTTCTTTTGAAATATAAAAACATACGTTTTACTTTCATATAAAGAAATGCACATGAGCAAATAAGACAATAAAGTATGCAAATATGAATTTATGAAACTAAAAGAATGATTTAACCAAATTCATACATATTTCTGAATACTGAGAGAGAGAGAGAGAGAGAGAGAGAGAGAGAGAGAGAGAGAGAGAGAGAGAGAGAGAGAGAGAGAATGGTCAATGTTGACATTTCTATACCATTCAAAATTGTTTGCCAACCCATACAACTAACAATGAAGATACGCGGTTAGTTGAAACCTTAATTGAGTAAAAAAAGGTAAATCCTGATTATATCTTCCTCAATCAATCAAAATGTTGACGGGGGAGCAACAGCTTGAAAGAGAGACAGACAAACAGATTGAGTAAATGACCGAAAGACTGGCGTCAAACTTGATCGATAATTCAATCAAAAGATAGTGAAAGAAAGCTCCCAAGGGACGTTCCATTCGATATCTCAAAGATATTCTTTTCCTTTCTCTTCAGCAAAGACTGGGGAGAGAATCCAAAACAAAGCACTTTCAAGGAAAATATCTCGCGAAGAGATAAAGCAACAAAATGCTCGAAAAATGAGGATTGTCAAAAATAAGCTGCTATATTTCGTCATAAGGAAGAATTGCACCATTATTCTACTTGAAGTACGACCTTGAAATTCATGGCTCCTGTGAATATTATCGGAGTAACAAACGCAAATTTACGACCGTGAGAGCAGCAGTTTGTCTATATAACTCTTTCTTAGTGTTATGCCAAAGGGCTTTTCGTCTTTTAAAAAGCTTTCATAGTGTCGAAGTACGCATCGACATCACTTGCTTTGACCCTGTAGCAATGTCTTTGCTTACATTTATCAGTTTTCTGTAAACGGAAAACATTGTTGCCACTGTCTGTCCGTCCGCCCTCAGATATTAAAAATTACTGAGGCTAGAAGGCTGCAAATTGGTATTTTGATCATCCACCCTCCAATCATAAAAAGTCCGAAATTGCAACACTTTAGCTTCAGTAGTTTTTTTTTTTTTTTTTTAAGTTAGTCATGGCTCGTGCATCTGGCCAGCGCTTTCAGGAGCCATGGGGACGCACCTTCGCTCTACCCCCCCGCATCTGGTGAGCAACTGGCGAGCTATCGGTCTTAGTTGATAACTTTATATAGCTTTATACGTTATACATACAACTTGATTGTATGTTTTGATTTTTGCTAAATTCCAGCGACATTTGCTCACAGTACGGATGGAATATCGCTAAATGGGATTTGTCGTTGACATAAAAATATTTTAACAAATGTTATAAGAATAGTCTTAATACTGGGTCGTGGTTGAAGTTTCAATAAATTAAGCCAAGGCTCTAGAAATGGAATCAGCAAGATGAAATTTCCACTTGGTTATTCAATTTGATTTCTACCGTTTCTGCTTAATAATTCATTGCTCTGTTTATAATTATGTGAATGTTAGAGAAAATTTTCCCTTATAAAAACTGTTACCAACGGTAACGATCTGATAAATCGAATATATTATATTATATATATATATATATATATATATATATATATATATATATATATATATATATATATATATATATTATATATATGAATAACTTGATCACGAAGTATATAAAACGTGATGCTATGTATAAATAAAGGTTTTTGCCACGAAGGAAAAAATGAAAATCGAGATAGCCAAGGCCCAACTGAATCGTACAGAGGAAAAAACATAGTCAAAGTAGGCTTAATATCCAAACTGGACATAACAGTGTGGCTGCCTAAAAATTGCTTATCCTGCCCTCAGGCGTTTACTCGTTTCTGTAGAATGAAATCGACCGTTATTGCTAATCTTGTAATGTCAGTTTGGATATTAAGCCTCTACTTTGGCTATGCTTTTCCTCTGTACTGATCAGTTGTGCCTGAGTAAAGGGTCGCACTAGACCGAAAGTTCTTGGCTATCTCACTTCTCATTTTTTTTTCCTTCCATGGCAAAAACCTTTATATATATATATATATATATATATATATATATATATATATATATATATATATATATATATATGAATGTCTTTTTTTGCTATAATAGAACAGTATAATATGAAAATGAAATGCCCATAAAACACTATTGTAATGTTAAAATAGTGTTTTATGGGCCTTTTATCTTCATATATATATTTATATGTTGTGAGTGTGTTTGTATGCGCGCGTGTCTTACACACATTCACAAATTACTATTCTACTGAAAGCCAATTTCACGAGACGTCATTCTGGAAAACATGGCATGCGCATGCGCCATACAGCTCTCATGACGCAATATCTGAGGCAATCATTTCCCGAGAATGGAGGCAGATATCACTTTGCAAGATTCCACTGCTAAAGGTAATTATTGCAACAATGAATCAAGTTAGTCGACGAAGCGAAGGGTTGGAGGAGGAGGAGGAGGAGGAGGAGGAGGAGGAGGAGGAGGAGGAGGAAGCCATTAGTGCATTAGAATCAGCGCTGGATACGTGGCAACGTTTCGCGTTTGTTTCTGCTAATAGAGAGAATACTCTCCAGTCCCCCTATGAAACTGATAAAAGGAGATTAAACTGAATTTGTCGCGGCCTTTCTATGAACAAGCTTGGAATGATACCTTTTTCTCTGTGTATTTTGATCAAAACCGCATGAAATATTCGCTTGAATGATTTACCCGTTTTTCAAAAAAAAACAAAAAAAAAACGCCTTGTAATAACTCGAAGAAATTGTTAATTTTTTCAGTTTCAACATTAAAAGATATCATTTTAAAACTACGGCAATTTTAGATATAATTTTAAAACTACGGCAATTTTAGATATAATTTTAAACTCTACGGCAATTTTAGTTAAGTCAGTATGAAAAATTGAACAGATAACGAAAAATATGGATGAAATACAATTAGACTGATAACTTTTGCAAATGATGGAAAAATAATTGTTGAAGGGCTTCTTCTTATATTTTAGTTGAATGCATTTAACTTCCAAAAACGTTCAGCCTTCTGTGTTAAAGGATTACCCACACTTTCACTGAACAAAAAAAATGAAACATTTCAAACGATGAAAAGCGATAAATAAAAAGCTATATATGAAGACAAACAACTTTCCATTTGTTGAGCGACTCTGACCCCTCCAATACCTTTGAAGCTTCCTTGTGAAGAAGACAGAACCAAAATCACTTCTTTCTTCTTCTTGCTGAGAAAACGAGAAACTCTTGTGCCTTCATGAATGGCTTTTGTTCACGAAAACTTTCAAAGTTGCAATAACAATGAATCCGCACAGACAAAAACAGAACTTTTCCAAACAGTTTACGTGCATATGAGTTGCTTGGGCTAGAGAGAGAGAGAGAGAGAGAGAGAGAGAGAGAGAGAGAGAGAGAGAGAGAGAATATGTTGCAAACTCTTCCACGGCAGCTTTGTAAGTTTTGGCAGATTGGATTAACTGTGGAACTTACCACTAGAATAGATGCTAACTTTACCAGCCATTTCTTACCGAGGCATAGAAAGTCGACGGACGGTTATATGAGA
Source organism: Macrobrachium nipponense (assembly GCF_015104395.2). NCBI lineage: Eukaryota > Metazoa > Arthropoda > Malacostraca > Decapoda > Palaemonidae > Macrobrachium > Macrobrachium nipponense. Next base: position 25,363,152 of record NC_061106.1, read on the forward strand.
GAAAATACAATTAAAAGTCGAGAGAAAAGGAGGGTAGGGAACTTGTTCCAAATTTATCAAATAAAGGAGAGAATGATTTTCAATAGAATCAAATTAAATAAAAGATGAAAAGCTGGCTTCGCTGATGATGCTATTACAATAATTAATCACTTTTTCAACAGAATCAAATTAAATAAGAGATGAAAAGCTGGCTTTGCTGATGATGATATCATAACAATTAATCACTTTTTCAATAGAATCAAATTTAAATAAGAGATGAAAAGCTGGCTTTGCTGATGATGGCATCATAATAATCAATCATTTTTCTGGCAGCGGTAGCAATAGCAATAATGATGAATACAATAACGATGCAATTAAACCTGAATTTCACGGCGTACCTCCTACAAGGTAAAAAAAGGAAAATGTGACTTTACCTTTGGATAATATAAAGTTTTGTACAACGTCAACTCAAATCAAATATGAACAAAGCAGAATGAGAGAAATATATGACTTTTTCAAACAAAACCCTTCGGGAAAAGGAATCTTTGAATTTTGTAGGGGGTGGTTTATAGCAGCATGCTCCTACACCTCATTTGATGCATATCAATAAACGTTTTGAATTTGAATTCGAACTGGAAAGGCCAGTCTTAATTACTTCAACACTAA
>NC_061106.1:25364296-25394860 GCF_015104395.2 Macrobrachium nipponense
TATTACATCCTCATTTCTGGCCGTAGCCATTTTTTTAGCACTGCCACACGTGCTATGAGGTCACAAGCGACCTGGGCGCCAAGTCGCCCCTAAGTTGTTAACGGAAGGCGTGTTGGATCAAGTTCAATTGCAGTAGTGCACATTGCAATATTTGATTACCCGAGACATGTTATCTTGTCCCTCGTGTTCTGCCACCGATCACTCCTGTGAGAAGTGGCCTTGGAAGATTATTAATTCAGCCTTGCTCTAAGCAAGCCCGGATGTTGAAACTGAGATTCACATCAACCAAGTAATCACGAGCCACAGGACCCACATTGCGTTACCAATGTGTAAAAAAAAAATCTATTGTGTTCTGAAAGCCAGTTAACTGTGAACTTTGTTGTAAGATACTTAATGAACTTATTTTTCTGGATTGTGTACCGGCCAGGATTTATTCTACTTGTTTGAACTGTGTGATAAATAAGGTAATTGAATGTGATTACTGGCTTTCCTGGCGACATTCCTTTAGTTTTAAATGGAGTAATCAGAAGGTACTTTTTCGCTTTTGTTACATTTGCTTGTATATTTGGTTCTGGATAAGTGGCCCATAAGGTAACCTCTAAATTGATATTAATGTCATCCAGTCAAAGCCAACCAAATATGTAACAGTATGTACAGTATACGTATATATGTATGTCTATATATAGTCTTATATTAATAATATATGTATATATATATATATATGTATGTCTATATATTATATATATATATATATATATATAAATATATATATATATATATATTAATATATGTGTAATGTCTATATATATATATATATATATATATATATATATATATATATATATATATATAATAATATTTTATATCTCAATATTTTGTAGACCTGCAGTGAAACAAGCTATGATAAACGTTATATATTATATATATATTTATATATATATATATATATATATATATATATATATATATATTATATATATATATATATATATATATATATATGTATCTATATATATATATATATATATATATATATATATATATAGATATAATATATATTTCTCAATATTTTGTAGGCCTGGCAGTGTGAAACAAGCGATGATAAACGTTATACGTTCGTTTACGATCTGTAGTGACCATATTTCAAATAGTATAATGGAATAATATCTTTCTCGGTGAATAATATTGCCACCGCAGTTTTATTGTATCGACAATCTTTTTTTTTTCTTGATCGGGTTTTTTTTTTACTTGTTTCTTATTATAGCTGACGAAGGATTTCCCTTCGAAGAATGGGGGACCAGGAAATTGAGAGAGGTTGGTGTTGAAGTAATTGAGACTGCCTTTCCAATTCGAATTCAAATTCAAAACGTTTATTGATATACATCAAATGGAGTGTAGGAGCATGCTGCTATACCCACCTACAAAATTCAAAAGATTCCTTTTCCCGAAGGGTTTTGTTTGAAAAAGTCATATATTTCTCTCATTCTGCTTTGTTCATATTTGATTTGAGTTGACGTTGACGTTGTACAAAACTTTATATTATCCAAAGGTAAAGTCACATTTCCCTTTTTTTACCCTGTAGGAGGTACGTCGTGAAATTCAGGTTTAATTGCATCGTTATTGTCTTCATCATTATTGCTATTGCTACCGCTGCCAGAAAAATGATTGATTATTATGATGCCATCATCAGCAAAGCCAGCTTTTCATCTCTTATTTAATTTGATTCTATTGAAAAAATGATTAATTGTTATGATATCATTATCAGCAAAACCAGCTTTTCATCTCTTATTTAATTTGATTTTATTGAAAAAGTGATTGATTATTATAAAAGTATCATCAGCAAAGCCAGCTTTTCATCTCTTATTTAAATTTGATTCTATTGAAAAAGTGATTCATTATTATGATATCATCAGCAAAGCTAGCTTTTCATCTCTTATTTAATTTGATTCTGATGAAAAAGTGATTCATTATTATGATATCATCATCAGTAAAGCCAGCTTTTCATCTCTTATTTAATTTGATTCTATTGAAAATAATTTTCTCCTTTATTTGATAAATTTGGAACAAGTTCCCTACCCTCCTTTTCTCTCTAGTTTTAATTGTATTTTCTCTCATATAACCATTTAATTGTATTTTCTTTCCTGTAACCGTCCGTCGCCTTTCTATGCCTCGGTTAGAAATGGCTGGTAAAGTTAGCATCTATTCTAGTGGTAAGTTCCACAGTTAATCCAATCTGCCAAAACTTACAAAGAGTTTGCAACATATTCTCTCTCTCTCTCTCTCTCTCTCTCTCTCTCTCTCTCTCTCTCTCTCTCTCTAGCCCAAGCAACTCATATGCACGTAAACTGTTTGGAAAAGTTCTGTTTTTGTCTGTGCGGATTCATTGTTATTGCAACTTTGAAAGTTTTCGTGAACAAAAGCCATTCATGAAGGCACAAGAGTTTCTCGTTTTCTCAGCAAGAAGAAGAAAGAAGTGATTTTGGTTCTGTCTTCTTCACAAGGAAGCTTCAAAGGTATTGGAGGGGTCAGAGTCGCTCAACAAATGGAAAGTTGTTTGTCTTCATATATAGCTTTTTATTTATTGCTTTTCATCGTTTGAAATGTTTCATTTTTTTTGTTCAGTGAAAGCGTGGGTAATCCTTCAACACAGAAGGCTGAACGTTTTTGGAAGTTTAATGCATTCAACTAAAATATAAGAAGAATCCCTTCAACAATTATTTTTCCATCATTTGCAAAAGTTATCAGTCAAATTGTATTTCATCCATATTTTTCGTCATGTGTTCAATTTTTCATACTGACTTGACTAAAATTGCCGTAGAGTTAAAATTATATCTAAAATTGCCGTAGTTTTAACATTATATCTTAAATTGCTGTAGTTTTAAAATTATATCTTTTAATGTTGAAACTGAAAAAATTAACAATTTCTTCGAGTTATTACAATTGTAAGAAGGCGTTTTTTTTTTTGAAAAACGGGTAAATCATTCAAGCGAATATTTCATGCGGTTTTGATCAAAATACACAGAGAAAAAGGTATCATTCCAAGCTTGTTCATAGAAAGGACACGACAAATTCATTTTAATCTCCTTTTATCAGTTTCATAGGGGGACTGGAGAGTATTCTCTCTATTAGCAGAAACAAACGCGAAACGTTGCCACGTATCCAGCGCTGATTCTAATGCACTAATGGCTTCCTCCTCCTCCTCCTCCCCCTCCTCCTCCTCCTCCTCCTCCTCCCCTTCGCTTCGTCGACTAACTTGATTCATTGTTGTAATAATTACCTTTAGTAGTGGAATCTTGCAAAGTGATATCTGCCTCCATTCTCGGGAAATGATGCCTCAGATATTGCGTCATGAGAGCTGTATGGCGCATGCGCAGGCCATTGTTCCAGAATGACGTGTCGTGAAATGGCTTTCAGTAGAATAGTAATTTGTTAATGTGTGTAAGACACGCGCGCATACAAACACACACGCACTCACATATAAATATATATATATATATATATATATATATATATTATATATATATATATATAATATATGTATATATATGAAGATAAAAGGCCCATAAAACACTATTTTAACGTTACAATAGTGTTTTATGGGCCTTTTATCTTCATATTATACTGTTCTATTATAGTAAAAAGACATTCATATATATATATATATATATATATATAATATATATATATATATATATTATATATATATATATATATATATATATATATATATATATAGGTTTTTGCCATGAAGGAAAAAATGAAAAGCGAGATAGCCAAGCACTTTCGGTCTAGTGCGACCCTTTACTCAGGCACAACTGATCGTACAGAGGAAAAACATAGTCAAGTAGGCTTAATATCCAAACTGACATTGCAAGATTAGCAGTAAGGTCGATTTCACTCTACAGAAACGAGGAAACGCCTGAGGGCAGGATAAACGATTTTTAGGCAGCCACACCTTTAATGTCAGTTTGGATATTAAGCCTACTTTGACTATGTTTTTCCTCTGTACGATCAGTTGAGCCTGACTAAAGGGTCGCACTAGACCGAAAGTGCTTGGCTATCACGCTTTTCATTTTTTCCTTCGTGGCAAAAACCTTTATTTATAGATAGCATCACGTTTTATATACTTCGTGATCAAGTTATTCATATATATATATATATATATATATATATATATATATATAATATATATATATATATATATATATATATATATGTTACGAAGTAAGAATCTCGTATTTCATTTGGTATGCGTCATGCCAAGGAGGTAGGCAACTGGCAATACACTCAATCTCTCTCTCTCTCTCTCTCTCTCTCTCTCTCTCTCTCTCTCTCTCCAAGCGATCACCGGCATAGCCTCCCCCCTCTCTCTCTCTTTCTCTCTCTCTCTCCAAGCAATCACCGGCATAGCCTCCCCTCTCTCTCTCTCTCTCTCTCTCTCTCTCTCTACTTGCAACCTCTCTTTCTCTCCAATCTAACAGGTCATCAAATGAGAGTCAGAGATATAAAAATATAATATTTATTTAACAATGGAAAGATAATAACTCAAGTCTCACAGACTAACTAACTTAGTTAAACCCCCAATATTAAAATGTCTCAATCAGTAATTAGTCACACCAATCTCTTCTCCACATGTGTAAAGACAAAGTCAAAAGATTAAATGAACATCTTTACAAAAATGTCAAACAGACAACAAGCCATCCCTTTGGCTAAAGTAAGGTAACACTTACCCATCTCCAGCCCAGAATATCACACACAGAAGTAAATAAACTTTCGCAGAGCTATCCCCAGCATTCTGCCTTTCTCCCACAGACGTCTCCGTAAGTCTCCCATAGACTTGGCTAAAGATGCCATTATGAACGGAAGAGGCGCACACGCACATACGAACTCATACACTTCGGTAACGCCTCTATAAACTGGTTGCAGCCAGTTTCCAAAGTTACTTGAACAAGATCCCATGATCTCACACATAACTACAGAACGAACGTTGACCCGCTTAAATAAACATCTTCATATCACGCCATCTCAGAAATGATTTATCAGCTTTCTCACGTTATTGCTTTGGACTGTTTCTCTGGGTAATTTGCGCATTCCAAAAAGAGTCACAGTACATCACATTGGCATATTAAACATATTATTATTTATAACCCTTTTCATCTCACACACACACACACACATACATACATACATACATATATATATATATATATATATATATATATATATATATATATATATATATATATATATATATATATATTCGATTTATCAGATCATTACCGTTGGTAACAGTTTTTATAAGGGAAAATTTTCTCTAACTTTCACATAATTATAACAGAGCAATGAATTATTAAGCAGAAACGGTAGAAATCAAATTGAATAACCAAGTGGAAATTTCGTCTTACTGATTCCATTTCTAGCGCCCTGACTTAGTTTATTGAAACTTAAATCACGACCCAGTATTAAGACTATTCTTATAACATTTGTTAAAATATTTTTTATGTCAACGACAAATCCCATTTAGAGACATTCCATCCGTACTTTGAGCAAATGTCGCTGGAATTTAGCAAAAATCAAAACAAGTAAAAAACGCGTCGAAGTTTCTTCGGCAGCTCGCCAGTTGCTCACCAGATGCGATAGAGTGAAGGTGCGTCCCATGGTTCCTGAAAGCGCTGCCAGATGCACGAGCCATGACCAACTTAAAAAAAAAAAACTACTGAACCTAGAGTGAAGCTAGAGTGTTGCAATTTGGGATTTTTTATGATTGGAGGGTGGATGATCAAAATACCAATTTGCAGCCCTCTAGCCTCAGTAATTTTTAATATCTGAGAGCGGACGGACAGACAGTGGCAACAATGTTTTTCGTTTACAGAAAACTGATAGATGGAAGCAAAGCCATTGCTATAAGGTCAAAGCAAGTGATGTCGATGCGTACTTCGACACTATGAGAGCTTTTTAAAAGACGAAAAGCCCTTTGGCATAACACTAAGAAAGAGTTATATAGACAAACTGCTGCTCTCACGGTCGTAAATTTGCGTTTGTTACTCCGATAATATTCACAGGAGCCATGAATTTCAAGGTCGTACTTCAAGTAGAATAATGGTGCAATTCTTCCTTATGACGAAATATAGCAGCTTATTTTTGACAATCCTCATTTTTCGAGCATTTTGTTGCTTTATCTCTTTGTGAGATATTTTCCTTGAAAGTGCTTTGTTTTGGATTCTCTCCCCAGTCTTTGCTGAAGAGAAAGGAAAAGAATATCTTTGAGATATCGAATGGAACGTCTCATTGGGAGCTTCCTTTCATTATCTTTTGATTGAATTATCGATCAAGTTTGACGCCAGTCTTTCGGTCATTTACTCAATCTGTTTGTCTGTCTCTCTTTCAAGCTGTTGCTCCCCCGTCAACATTTTGATTGATTGAGGAAGATATAATCAGGATTTACCTTTTTTTACTCAATTCAGGTTTCAACTAATCGCGTATCTTCATTGTTAGTTGTATGGGTTGGCAAAAAATTTTGAATGGTATAGAAATGTCATCATTGACCATTCTCTCTCTCATGTCAACATTAACCATTCTCTCTCTCTCTCTCTCTCTCTCTCTCTCTCTCTCTCTCTCTCTCTCTCTCTCTCTCTCAGTATTCAGAAATATGTATGAATTTGGTTAAATCATTCTTTTAGTTTCATAAATTCATATTTGCATACTTTATTGTCTTATTTGCTCATGTGCATTTCTTTATATGAAAGTAAAACGTATGTTTTTATAATTCAAAAGAAATCCATTGAGAGAGCCAAGCAACTTTCACGTGGGCTGGTGGTCATCGAATCGTGGTAATATGCATTTTTCGTGAAAGGAGGTTAATGAAGTCTGTCCCGCTAACCAAACCCTCTTTTAAAATGTGTATTATTTCATATTTCATTCGTAAAGATTAATGCCCAAGGAAGGGATATACAGAAGGCAAATTTTCTGTTGAAGATTTCCAACCTAACTCATAAAACTTACCTCAATCTTAAAACTAACTGGACACCATTTTTTAGACCAAATGATTTGAAAATACTGTTGAAACTTAAAGAGAGAGAAGATATTGTTATATGTAAACCTGATAAAGGCAAGGGAGTTGTTATTTTGAACAAAAATGATTATGTCAGGAAAATGGAAAATATCTTATCTGACTGTACGAAGTTTAAGTCTCATGGTGAACCAACATTTCTTGATATATATAAGAGGGCGGAAGATAAGATCAACAGATTTCTTAGAAAAATTAAAAATGACAACATTATAAATGAAACTATCTATCAACAACTGTTTGTTACTGGTTCGTCATTTAGCATACTATATGGACAACCAAAAATACATAAGCCTGACTTGCCGCTTAGACCAATTATGGCTGCATATAATAGCCCCTCTTTCTCTATCTCGAAATTTTTAGCTGGATTACGGTGTGAATTAAGTAACAATGAATATTCCTTAAGAAACGGCTATGAATTCCAGCAATTAATCACTAAGCAAGATGGGGACTATTACATGGTCAGCTTCGACGTTGAGTCCCTCTTTACAAATGTTCCACTAAATGATACTATTAATATTATACTTGACAAAATTTTTATTGATGATGATACAACATTTCATGGTTTTGACCGGTTGACTTTTAAACAGTTTCTCGATCTTGCTGTGCAAGATTCGATGTTCATTTTTAATAAACAACTCTACTCGCAGGTCGATGGAGTTGCTATGGGGTCTCCTTTAGGCCCTATTTTTGCTAACTTTTTTATGTCTGATTTAGAATCAAAACTTTTAAACGGTTGTGACCCTAATTTTAACCATTTTTATATCGAAGATATGTGGATGATACTTTTGTTTTATTTAGACATTCATGGCAGTGCTCCTTGTTTTTAGAATTCATTAATAACGCTCATTCTCAGATTAATTTTACTATGGAGGTAGAGAGCGAGGGCAGCCTTCCATATCTTGATATTAAGGTAACGAGAAATAACTCGGAATTCACCACGGCAGTATACAGAAAAACGAAACTTATACGGGTTTAACCAATAACTTTTTATAGCTCTTGCCAATACTCATTTAAACTCAACACCATCTATACGCTGATTAATAGAGCTCTCAAATATTCTTCCTCATGGCAAATATTTCACAATGAAATGTCTTTCTTGGCAAACTTTTTCAAAGCCAATTCATTTCCACAAGATTTAGTACATAAAATCACCAACAAGGTACTTAACAAATTCTTGCATCCATCAACAACTACTTTTGATGTACCGAAGAAAATATTTATGCTAACTGTTCCGTATTTTTCAGATTCAAAATTTATCTTAAACCTCACTCGTATAATTGAACAGGAAATTCCGTGTCTTAAAGTCAGGCTTGTGTCGAGTAATCCTTGCACTATTCGATCGTTTTTTAACTTTAAAGATCGCCTTCAGCCCTTCATGAGATCCAACGTTATTTATAAATTCACATGCCCTGGATGTCCGGGCTCTTACGTTGGATCGACTCGGAGGTTGCTGAGGGTCAGATATTGTAAGCCATTTGGGCTTTAGCTTCCGTACAGGTCAAAGGATAAAACAACCAGAATTTTCCAATATCAGAAACCACTCAATAATATGCAAGACTGAAATTAAAAAAGAACATTTTACAATAATTGATTATGTAAAACATCCTGACCAACTAACAATGCTTGAGTCGTTATATATTAAAAGACTGGTGCCCTCATTAAACGGTAATTTGTCCCTCGTCACCTCTGTACCTGGCATAGTTGTCGTCGCTTCTCTTCTGCCAACTGTAACTCATTCCATCTTCACCTCTGATCATGGACGGTTGGTGTTTTTAGTAGTCTCTCTTTTTATTTACTGCTCTTTTTAATCTTTTTAGACTTTATTTTTTAAAATTGTGAATTCCTTTTAACTTTATATGATTTTAATATGTCTTTGTATTTTATTCACAGACTGATGATGCACACAGTTGTGCGAAACGTCTCATATGAAATAAACTTGGCCTTTTAAATATAGTATCATGGACTCCTTCTGGACTTTTTATAATTGAATGCTGAAGCACCGTATATATATATATATATATATATATATATATCTATATATATATATATATATATTAGAAATAACCAATACATAATCACGTGTGGAACAGATCCTAATATAGTAGAAATATATATATATATATATATATATATATATATATATATATATATATATATATATATATATGTTACGCAAAATGTGGATAATTGCCAAATGTGTACATTTTGCAATTAATTTTGCCTATTGTGTACAATTTGGCAGCGCTTGGTGCCTGCAAATTGTACACAATAGGCAAAATTATTTGCAAAATGTACACATTTGGAAATTATCCACATTTTGCGTAACATATATATATATATATATAATATATATATATATATTATATATATATTTCTAACTCACATCAGGATCTGTTCCACACGTGACTATGTATTGGTTATTTCTAATATATATATATATATATATATATATATATATATATATATATATATATATATATATATATATATATATATATATATATATATATATATATATATATATATATATATATATATATACATATACATACATAAATATATACATATATATATTTATATATATATATATATATATATATATATATATATATATAAGTCATATCACATTACGTGATTCATATACAATTATAGAGCTACATGTTCCTTTAGTATATCAATTCGCTCTATCTCGGAATTAATATATTTTCATATATGTTTAACCGAAGGAGAATTTTTTAGTCAATAATAGATTTGCCAGCTCACGGGCACGAACCATCGACACCTTCAAATCCAGGACTACAGTGAAGCTTAAACCCACCCTGCCACCGCAAGAGGATATAAGTTTTTGCCGCCTGCCACCTCAAATACCTGTTGCTCTCAGGTATTCGTAGTTTTGGAGATTGCATCAACCCCCTCGACCTCGGTAGCGTTGTAGTGCTTTTGACAGCACGTAGCCATTATATAAGTCATATCACATTACCGTGATACATATATAAGTCATATCACATTACCGTGATACATATACAAATATCGAGCTACAAATGTCCTTTAACATCTAATTTGCTCTACCTAGGAATTAATATATTTTCATATATGTTTAACCAAAGGGGAATTATTTAGTCGATAAGAGATTTGCCGGCTCATGGGCGTGAACCATCGACACATTCAAATCCAGGACGTCAGTGAAGTTTAAACCCACCCCGCCACCGCAAGAGGATATAAGTTTATGCTGCCTGCCACATCAAATACCTGTCGCTCTCAGGTATTCGTAGTTTTGTTGGAGACTGCATCAACCCCCTCGACCTTGGTAGCATTGTAGTGCTTTTGACAGCACGTAGCCATTATATAAGTCATATCATATTACCGTGATTCATATGCAAATATCGAGCTACAAATGTCCTTTAATATCTAATTTGCTCTACTTGGGAATTAATATATTTTCATATATGTTTAACCGAAGGGGAATTTTTTAGTTGAATGGGAATTTTTTAGTCGATGAGAGATTTCCGGCTCACGGGCGTGAACCATCGACATCTCTAAATCCAGGACGACAGTGAAGCTAAAACTCACCTCGCCACTGCAATAGGATATAAGTTTATGCCGCCTCCCACCTCAAATACCTGAGAACGACAGGTATTTGAGGTGGAAGGCAGCATAATCTTATATCCTTTTGCGGTGGCGTTGTGGGTTTGTTTAAGCTTCACTGTCGTCCTGGATTTAAAGGTGTCGATGGTTCGCCCTCGTGAGCCGGCAAATCTCTTATCAACTAAAAAATTCCTCTACAGTTAAACATATATGAAAATATATTGATTCTGAGGTAGAGCGAATTAGATATTAAAGGACATTTGTAGCTCGATATCTGTATATGAATCAAGGTAATGTGATATGATTTATATAATGGCTACGTGCTGTCAAAAGCACTACAACGCTACCGAGGTCGAGGGGGTTGATGCAGTCTCCTAACTAATATCCTCTTCCGGTGGCGTTGTGGGTTTAAGCTTCACTGTCTTCCTGGATTTGAAGGTGTCGATGGTTCGCACCCTTGAGCCAGCAAATCTCTTATCGACTAAAAAATTCTCCTTCTGCTGAATATATATGAAAATATATTAATTCCGAGGTAGAGCAAATTAGATATTGAAGGACATTTGTTGCTCGATATATATATTATATATATATATATATATATTATATATATATATATATATATATAATATATATATATATATATATATATATATATATAAATAATACATATACATATACATACTATATATATATATATATATATATATATATATATATATATACATATATATAATATATATTATATATATATATATATATATATATATATATAATATATATATATATATATATATATATATATATATATATATTATATATTCTATATATAAATAAGCATTTGTAATAATTACCTTTAGTAAAACAGAGGAAAAAATCTCGCACGATATGTTACGATAAAATAAATGATAGGACTACGATTTCTCACGCCATGTTTAACGAAGAAAAATATATACTTATGAATAACAAATAGTTAAATAAAACATGAATTCTCACGGAACCCTAAGGTTCCGCGGAGCCTCTGTTGAGGATGGCTGATCTAACAAAAAAATTATTGATTTGTTTCACCTAAATAACAGTTATCTGTAAGCCCATAATATTTCAGTCATATTATTATTTTGTCAAGCAAGCAACTGACTTCAATTACAGTACTCGCTTTAGCTTTGTTTACGAGATGAAAATTAATGTAGCGGTGGCTGGAAGATTGGCACTGTAAAGTAGCATATAAGTTCTTATCATTATTAGAGTTATTGCTGTAAGATGTCTATGTACATAACATTTGTTAAATAGAGTAATACGCACCCATTAAATAGATAATAATACATATGTAATATATACGCTATAGTCAGGATACTGATCATAATAATTGTGCTATATCCTACTCGGTCTGTTTTATCGAAGGACTACCTTCTTTTGGTTTCAACTGACTTTCATACTAATGAAATCATGGATACATTTTTGTATTATCAGTTTTATGAATGAATATTGTTATTATAGTCGATTTTTTTTCGGCTGGTGTAAAATTCGTCAGATATAATACACCTGGCCGAGGAAGGACACAGAGGTTGCTTTTTAAACAATCTCTCCACACACTAAGTTATTTCGAACATTTCCATTCTCTCAAAAAGATTATGAACAAATATAAGAGCAAACTAGACCAAAAGAAAATAATCACCTAGCATTAATGTAAAGAAAACAAGAGAAATGAAAAATTAGTGCTATTGTCAATTTTTTCTATCGTTAATGTTTAATGAGTAAGTGTTTAGCGAATTGTTAGGGTTTAGTGAGTAAGCGTTTAGTGAATGTTTATGAGAAAGTGTTGGATGAATGTTTAGGGTTTAGTGATTGTAAAATGTGTCAGTTTTCATTGAATGTTTACTGAGTCTTAAGGGTTTAGTGAATGTTATGTGAATGTTATTGAATGTTTATTGTGAAACTATTCCGTGAATGTTTTGTCTATAGGGTTTCAGTGAATGTTTTGTGAATGTTAAGTGAGCTTTAAGTGAATGACTTGTGAATGGTAGTGTTTAGTGAATATTTAATGTGTAAGTATTCAGTGAGTGTTTAGGGTTTTAGTGAATGTTTTGCGAATGTTAAGTGAGCGTTTAGTGAATGTCTTGTGAATGTTAGTGTTTAGTAAATGTTTAGTGTGTAAATGTTTACTAAGTTTTTAATGAGTGGATGTTCATTCACTGTTTAGTATTTAATAAGTATTTGGGGTTTGGTAAGCATTTAGTATTTAATGAGTGCTTAGTGTTTAATGAGTGTTTAGTGTTTAAATAATGTTTAGGATTAAGTGAGTGTTTAGTGAATGTTTACAGAGTGTTTGGGCTATAATGAGTATTTAGTAAATTAGTGTTTTAAGTGTTTAGTGAGCATTTAGTGTATAGTGAGTGCCTAGTGAGTGTTGGGTATTCAGTGTTTTGTGTTATTGAGTGTGTGTATGTTAAGTGAGTGTGTGTGTGTGAGTGTAAGGTAAGTGTGTGTGTTTGTGTGTGTGTATGGTGAATGTATGTAAGTGTGAGTGCTTACTGAGTAAGTGCATTGTGACTGTCAGTGTTTAGTGATTGTACTACATTACTGTTTAGTTAGTGCTTCGCTACTATATGCAAAGAAACTCCTGTATTCACACAGGAACCATTTATGTTTGACACTGCTTAGATCCAAGAGCAGATGCTTCGGCCTTGACCACAATGGTTGGAGTGCATAGACCTGTTTTCGTAAGGTAATTTTTCTCTGTGAAATTGGGTAGAATAATAATAATAATAATAATAATAATAATAATAATAATAATAATAATAATAATAATAATAATAATAATAATAATAAAGATCCCTGAAAAGGAATCTAGAAAAACTAGACGCTGAAGTAGCTCCAGGACTCATGCAGAAAGAGTGTGATCCTAGAAACGGCGCAACATAGTAAAAAAAGTGATGATTCCTAGGAGACAGGATGCAACCCGGAACCCCACACTATAAATACCACAGCCGAATTGGAGGACTGTGATAGAGCAAAAAAAAAAAAAATAAATAAAAAGATTAAAAAATAATGTTAATAAAATATAGTAATAAGACCTGGACCGAGACCTTTCAATACGACATTCCGAAGTCACTCCCGGCAGGGAGATCGCTACTCCAGTGATTGACGCCCTATGCCTTGCACACAGCTGACACATTTGCACTTTCGGTTGTCCGATTTTTATGACTGTTCGAGACGCATTATAAATCATATTAGCAATGGTAAATACTTTGAACAGACGTGAGGATATAATATGATGTTAATGCCTGTCTACTGGATATAATGAACAATTAAAGTAAAAATATTACTAGGGAGAAAAATTAGCCGAATAATGGTCGTCAAAGCCAGCATCGATAGAATGTACTGAAACACATTATATAGGCTGCCTGTGGTGCCTGCCGGCGGGAAGTTAAGAGACAAACACAATCCCTGAAGATATATGGTACCTGATACTTGGTGATAGCGTACAGATCAACTTGAGTGAGGCAGCGGAAAATAAGTGGATTAGATAATTGACATGATATTGTAGACCAACTTAATTTGGGAGTCAGGAGCTCCAAGTTGTATGATCGTCAACTTCGGGAGGGGGAATAGAATGGGTGAAAATGTTTTAATGTTTATAGTTAGCCGCCTATACTGGACAATTCATTCACATTTCCGTTTCCAGTAATTCTTTGTGGTGTGATACAGCATCTCTTTGTGAATGTGCGGGTGTTAAAACGGCTCTTTATGATGGGACTTTGGTCTTAATATCAATCGAACTCCCATATGCGATAAAAATTTCATTTCATCCACACGAACCAACAGCAACTAAAGAACAATTCAGTTATGGTAATACTTGTTTGGCTACGAACCTCGACATGTCTGCAGTGCCCTAACTATAGGCAAAAAAAGAAAATGACTAATGACGCTATTAAAATGAGACCACTTATGTTGCATTTCGCTTTTTAGAGGAATTGAGAGTGGCACCATATGACTGGTGAATTGTTCAAAAATGGCTCAGCACACATACTTGTAGCTGCTGTCACACTTGTGACCTCCCACCATTCAGATAAAATAATACTTTGTGTGAAGTAATAACTCTACACCAAAGTGAGTACTAACTATTATATATATATATATATATATATATAGATATATATATATATATAATATATATATATATATATATATATATATATATATATATTTAGGTGCGTGTGTGTTGTTTGTGTGTGTGAAACTATAGAAAGTAGACCAAGCCTAGTAAATCTCATACATAGTTTTTTATATAGATGTGATGGAATTAATGAAGTGAAATATTCCATATATCAATAGGAATTTTTTAAAAATAACCCCGGCAGTAATTCTTATCCTGAAACATCACAATATTTCTTGAATTTTTTGCCTTTTACATTTTATCAGGCTCACGATTTTCTGATAATTACCATATTCCTAATATTAATATTGCCCTATGATAGATTTTGAATCATTTCAAGGTTTCCCATCTCTACCCTCCAATCGTAGGTAGGTTATGTCTGTGAAGGGGTAACCACCTACTAAAATGTCTGGCATTACCATCAGAGCATTCTAGGATTTGCAGTGCTTTTGTAGTACAAATTTTACTTGGTATCTCCAATATTAGATGCAGATCCTGTCTCCCCCTCCCCCTCCCCACTCGTTGTGTGGTGTCTGTCAGGGGTAACAACCCACTAAAATGTCTGTCATTACCATCACGGCATTCTATTATGTGCAGTGCTATTGTAGTACAAATTTTACTTGGTATCTCCAATGCTGGATGTAGATCCTGACTTCCCCTCCCCACTCGTTGTGGGGCGTCTGTCAGGGGGTAACCACCCACTAAAATGTCTGTCATTACCAGCATAGTATTCTAGGATGTGCAGTGCTATTGTAGTATAAATTTTAATCGGTATCTCCTAAGTGGGATCTAGATCCAGTTAAACCCCCTTTTTCAGTGCGTCTGTCAGGGGGAACCCACCCTCCAAAATGTCTGTCACTGGTCATTCTATAATCAGTAGAGTCTGCAGATATATTATATATTAGTTTTATATGGTATCTTATATATTGGATCTAGACCCAAAATCAAACAAGCAATTAGTGGTGCTTGTTAAGTAAGCCACCCATATATTTTCGGCAGACGGTCAGTTTCACAGCTTACAAGTCTACTCCTAAATACCGGTAGGGGTTACAGTCGGTATCTCGTTCATTGTATCTGAATGGTCCGAGATGCCGCTCTATAAGGTTCATATTGCAAACAATACCTTAGTCTTCCCATTAACAAATTCGATAATTTTCACTTTCTTTGGTCGTAAATATCAGAATTTTTCAGCTAGATGATCTGCAGTTCTGAAATGGTCTAAGAACAATTGGGTCAAACTTTCAATCCTTTGTTTAAGCGTAGAATCAAAGTGATCCTTAGTCAAGAAGAAAAATTTATTTTTACTGCTCCTGATTTCCATAAATGATACATATCTATTCAATAGATATATCTATTCAATAAATATGTCTACCGTATAAAGCATTTATTGATGAACCTTATCACCAAATTAAGGATATTGTTTATGTTGTCAGGTTATGGTACTAAGGGAGTACTGAACACGATAAACAGGCTTCATGAATGTGAAGCAATCTAATTTTGAACTCTGAATAACATTGGCAAGGAGACCCACATTACGCATAATACAAATACGTACAGACCTACCTCTACACCTCCTCATTTTTGTCAGCTAACACCTAAACAAGAGAGAGAGAGAGAGAGAGAGTCGGAGAGAGAGAGGAGGAGAAGGACATACTTTCTGGTGTTTTGGCCTGCCGCTCGGGCCCCCCCCCCGCCCACCGGGCCTGCTTGAGAACCCCTTTTGTTGGCCGCCCGGCCCATTTTTGGCCTGCCACCAGGCCCTGATTTTGGGCAGAACCTCCTTGGCCCGCCCACCTCCCTGCCCACCAGGCCCTGCTGGGCAGGAACCTTTTTGGCCCGCCCGCCTGCCCTGCACCAGGCCTGCTGGGCGACCTTTGCCCGCCCGGCATGCCTTTTTGCGCCCAGGCCCTGCCTTGGGCAGGACCTTTTGGCCCCCGCCGTGCCTGCACCAGGCCGCTGGGGCGACCCTGCGCTCGGGCCCCGCCCTGCCTTGCACCAGGCCCGCTGGGCAGACTTTTGTGGCCCGCCTGCCCTTGCACCAGGCGCTGGGCAGACCTTTTGGCCGACCCGGCCCTGCCTGGGCAAACCAGGGCCTCGCTGGGCCCGACCTTTTGCACGCCCCGCCCTGACCCTGCACCAGGCCTGCAGACCCTGTGGCCCTGCCCGCCTTGCCTGGGCCACCATGCCTGAACTTTTGGGCATGACCTTTTTGGCCCGCCCGCCTGCTGCACCAGGCCTGCTGGGCAGGACCTTTTGGCCCGCCCGACTGCCCTGCCTGCACCAGGCCTGATTTGGGCCCCAAGGACCTTTGGGCCCGCCCGCCCTAGGCCCGCTGGGCAGGCCTGGCTGCCCGCCCGCCCTGCCTGCAACAGCCTGCTGGGCAGACCTTTTGGCCCGCCCGCCTGGCCTTTTTTGGCCACCAGGCCTGCTGGGGCAGACCTGCCCGCCCCCGCCGCCTGCACCAGGCCTGCTGGGCAGACCTTTGCCCTGGTGGCCCCGCCCGCCTGCCTGCACCAGGCCTGCCTGCAGGAGGAACCTGGGTGGCCCGCCCCGCCTGCCTGCACCAGGCCTGCTGGCCCTAGACCCTGTTGGCCTGCCCGAACCTGCCTTGGACCAGGCCTGCTGGTCAGACCTTTTGGCCCGCCCGCCTGCCTGCACCAGGCCTGCTGGGCAGACCTTTTGTCCCGCCGCCTGCCTGCACCAGGCCGGCTGAGGCAGGACCTTTTGTCCCGCCCAGGCCTGCTGGGCACCCGGCCCACCTGCTCCCTTTTCCCGCCTGCCTGCACCAGGCCCTGCACCTTTTTGTCCCGCCCGCCTGCCTCACCAGGCCTTGGACAGACCTTTTGGCCCGCCCGCCCTCCTGCCTGCACCAGGCCTGCTGGGCAGACCTTTTGGCCTGCCCGCCTGCCTGCACCAGGCCTGCTGGGCCGACCTTGTGGCCCGCCCGCCTGCCTGCACCAGGCCTGCTGGTCAGACCTTTTGGCCTGCCCGCCGGCCTGCACCAGGCCCGCTGGGCAGACCTTGTGGCCCGCCCGTCTGCCTGCACCAGGCCTGCTGGGCTGACCTTTTGGCCTGCCCGCCTGCCTGCACCAGGCCCGCTGGGCAGACCTTTTGGCCCGCCCGCCTGCCTGCACCAGGCCTGCTGGGCAGACCTTTTGGGCAGCTCGCCTGCCTGCACCAGGCCTGCTGGGCAGACCTTTTGGCCCGCCTGCCTGCCTGCACCAGGCCTGCTGGGCAGACCTTGTGGCCCGCCCGCCCGCCTGCACCAGGCCTGCTGGGCAGACCTTATGGCCCGCCCACCTGCCTGCACCAGGCCTGCTGGGCAGACCTTGTGGCCCGCCCGCCTGCCTGCACCAGGCCTGCTGGCAGACCTATTGGCCCCACCCGCCCGCCTGCCTGCACCAGGCCTGCTGGGCAGACCTTTTGGCCCGCCCGCCTGCCTGCACCAGGCCTGCTGGGCAGACCTTTTGGCCCGCCCGCCTGCCTGCACCAGGCCTGCTGGGCAGACCTTTTGGCCCGCCCGCCTGCCTGCACCAGGCCTGCTGGGCAGACCTTTTGGCCCACCTGCCTGCCTGAACCAGGCCTGCTGGGCAGACCTTTTGGCCCGCCCGCCTGCCTGCACCAGGCCTGCTGGGCAGACCTTGTGGCCTGCCCGCCTGCCTGCACCAGGCCTGCTGGGCAGAACTTGTGGCCCGCCCCGCCTGCCTGCACCAGGCCTGCTGGGCAGACCTTGTGGCCCGGCCGCCTGCCTGCACCAGGCCTGCTGGGCAGACCTTTTGGCCCTCCCGGCTGCCTGCACCAGGCCTGCTGGGCAGACCTTTTGGCCCGCCCGCCTGCCTGCACCAGGCCTGCTGGCCAGACCTTTTGGCCTGCCCGCCTGCCTGCACCAGGCCTGCTGGGCAGACCTTGTGGCCCACCCGTCTGCCTGCACCAGGCCTGCTGGGCAGAAATTGTGGCCCACCCCTCCTGCCTGCACCAGGCCTGCTGGGCAGACCTTGTGGCCCGCCCGCCTGCCTGCACCAGGCCTGCTGGGCAGACCTTTTGGCCCGCCCGCCTGCCTGCACCAGGCCTGCTGGGCAGACCTTTTGGCCCGCCCGCCTGCCTGCACCAGGCCTGCTGGGCAGACCTTTTGGCCCGCCCGCCTGCCTGCACCAGGCCTGCCTGGGCAGACTTGTGGCCCGCCCGCCTGCCTGCACCAGGCCTGCTGGAGAACTTGTGGCCCGCCCCGCCTGCCTGCACCAGGCCTGCTGGGCAGACCTTTTGGCCCGCAACCCTGCCTGCACTAGGCCTGCTGGGCAGACCTTTTGGCCCGCAACCCTGCCTGCACTAGGCCTGCTGGGCAGACCTTTTGGCCTGCAACCCTGCCTGCACCAGGCCTGCTGGGCAGACCTTTTGGCCCGCAACCCTGCCTGCACTAGGCCTGCTGGGCAGACCTTTTGGCCTGCAACCCTGCCTGCACCAGGCCTGCTGGGCAGACCTTTTGGCCCGCCCGCCTGCCTGCATCAGGCCTGCTGGGCAGACCTTTTGGCCCACCCGCCTGCCTGCACCAGGCCTGCTGGGCAGACCTTTTGGCCTGCCCGCCTGCCTGCACCAGGCCTGCTGGGCAGACCTTTTGGCCCGCCCGCCTAGACCTTTTGGCCCGCCCGCCTGCCTGCACCAGGCCTGCTGGGCAGACCTTTTGGCCCGCCCGCCTGCCTGCACCAGGCCTGCTGGGCAGACCTTTTGGCCCGCCCGCCTGCCTGCACCAGGCCTGCTGGGCAGACCTTTTGGCCGGCCCGCCTGCCTGCACCAGGCCTGCTGGGCAGACCTTTTGGCCCACCTGCCATGCCTGACACCAGGCCTGCTTGGGGCAGACCTTTTTGGCCCACCGCCCACGCTGCCTGCACCAAGGCCTGCTGGGCAAGACCTTGTGGCCCGCCCGCCCTGCCTGGCACCAGGCCTGCTGGGCAAGAAACTTGTGGCCCTCCCCACCCTGGGCCTGCACCATGGGTTGGCCTGCTGGGCAGACCTTGGTGGCCCCCGCCCGCCCTGGCCTGCCACCAGGTTCCCCTGCTGGGCAGACCTTTTGGGCCCGCCAGCCTGCCTGCACCAGGCCTTGCTGGGCAGGTACCTTTTGGGCCCGCCCGCCTGCCTGCACCAGGCCTGCTGGGCAGACCTTTTGGCCCCCCGCCCGCCTCTGCCTGCACCAGGGCCTGCCTGGGCAGACCCTTGTGGCCCTCCCGACCCGCCTGCCGCAACCAGGCCCCTGCTGGGCAGAAATTGTGGCCCGCCCCGCCTGCCTGCACCAGGCCTGCTGGCTTGGGTTAGACCCTTTGGTGGCCCCCGCCTGCCTGCCTGCACCAGGCCTGCGGGGTAGGGCAAAGAACCTTTTTGGCCCGCCCTCCTGCCTGCACCAGGCCTGCTGGGCAGACCTTTTGGCCCGCCAGCCTGCCTTGCACCAAGGCCTGCTTGGACAGACCTTTTGGCCCAGCCCGCCTGCCTGCACCCGGCCTGACTGGGGCAGACCTTTTGGCCTTGCCCGCCCTGACCTGCCACCAGGCCTGCTGGGCAGACCCTTGTGGCCCCGCCCACCGCCTTGCCTGCACAGGTCCTACTGGTCAGACCTTTTGGCGTGCCCGCGGCCTGCATCAGGCCCGCTGGGCAGACCTTGTGGCCCGCCCGCCTGCCTGCACCAGGCCTGCTGGGCAGACCTTTTGGCCTGCCCGCCTGCCTGCACCAGGCCCGCTGGGCAGACCTTTTGGCCTGCCCGCCTGCCTGCACCAGGCCTGCTGGGCAGACCTTTTGGCCCGCCCGCCTGCCTGCACCAGGCCTGCTGGGCAGACCTTGTGGCCCGCCCGCCTGCCTGCACCAGGCTGCTGGGCCAGACCTTGTGGCCCGCCCGCCCGCCTGCACCAGGCCTGCTGGGCAAGGACCTTGTGGCCGCGCCTCCTGGCCTGCACCAGGCCTGCTTGGCAAGACCTTGTGGCCCACCCGCCGCCTGCCTGCACCAGGCCTGCTGGGCAGACCTTTTGGCCGCCCGCCTGCCTGCACCAGGCCTGCTGGGCAGACCTTTTGGCCCGCAACCCTGCCTGCACCAGGCCTGCTGGGCAGACCTTTTGGCCCGCCCGCCTGCCTGCACCAGGCCTGCTGGGCAGACCTTTTGGCCCGCCCGCCTGCCTGCATCAGGCCTGCTGGGCAGTCCTTTTGGCCCGCCCGCCTCCATGCACCAAGCCTGCTGAGCAGTCCTTTTGGCCCGCCCGCCTGCCTGCACCAGGCCTGCTGGGCAGACCTTTTGGCCCGCCTGCCTAGACCTTTTGGCCCGCCCGCCTGCCTGCACCAGGCCTGCTGGGCAGACCTTTTGGCCCGCCCGCCTGCCTGCACCAGGCCTGCTGGGCAGACCTTTTGGCCCGCCTGCCTGCCTGCACCAGGCCTGCTGGGCAGACCTTGTGGCCTGCCCGCCTGCCTGCACCAGGCCTGCTGGGCAGGACCTTTTTGGCCCCCTCCAAAGCAAATGCCTGCACCAGGCCTGCTGGGCAGACCCTTTTGGCCTGGCCCACCTGCCTGCCCCAGGCCTGCTGGGTAGATCTTTTGGCCTGCCCGCCTGCCTGCATCAGGCCTGTTGGGCAGACCTTTTGGCCTTCCCGCCGGCCTGCACCAGGCCCGCTGGGCAGACATTGTGGCCCGCCTGCCTGCCTGCACCAGGCCTGCTGGGCAGACCTTTTGGCCTGCCCGCCTGCCTGCACCAGGCCTTCTGGGCAGACCTTTTGGCCTGCCCGCCTGCCTGCACCAGGCCTGCGGGGCAGACCTTTTGGCCTGCCCGCCTGCCTGCACCAGGCCTGCTGGGCAGACCTTTTGGGCCCGCCCTGCCTGCCTGCACCAGGCCCTTGCTGGGCAACCTTTTGGCCCTTGCCCGCCGGCCTGCACCCAGGCCTGCTGGGCAAAGACCTTTTGGCCTGCCCGCCTGTCTGCACCAGGCCATTTGGGCAGACCTTTTGGCCTGGCCCACCACCCGACCTGGCCTGCCCTCCAGGCCTGCTGGGGCCAGACTTTTTGGCCTTGCCCACCTGCCTGCACCAGGCCGTGCTAGGGTCAGACCCTTTTGGCCTGCCCTCCTGCCTTGCAACATGGCCTGCTGGGCAGACCTTTGTGGCCTGCCCAGCCTGCCTGCCAACCAGGCCTGCTGGGGCAGAAAGACCTTTTGGCCCGCCCGCCCTTCCTGCCTGCACCAGGCCTGCTGGGCGCGAACCTTTTGGCCCGCCCAGCCTGCCTTGCACCAGGCCGGCTGGGGCAGACCTTGTGGTGGCCCCGCCCTCCCGGCCCTGCACCAGGCCTGCTGGGCAGAACCTTTTGGACCCGCTTCCTGCCTTGCACCATGCCTGCTGGGCAGGACCGTTTTGGCCCCGCCGCCTTGCCTGCACCAGGGCCTGCTGGGCAGAACCTTTTTTGGCCTGCCCTCCTGCCTTGCAACCAGTCCTTGCTTGGTCAGAACCTTTTTGGCCTGCCCGCCTGCCCTGCACCAGGCCTGCTGGGCAGAACCTTTGGCCTGCCCGCCTGCCTGCACCGCAGGCCCTGCTGGGGCAAGGGTGGCAGGAGCCTGCTGGGCAGGACCTTTGGTGGCCCGCCCGCCGCCCTACCTGCACCATGCCTACTGGGCCAGACATTTTGGCCCACCCGCCTGCCTGCACCAGGCCTGCTGGGCAAGTAGCCTTTTGGCCCGCCCGCCTGCCTGCCCGGCCTGCTGGGCAGACCTTTTGGCCCGCCGCCTGCCTGCACAGGCTGCTGGGCAGACCTTTTTGGCCCGGCCCGCCTGCCTGCACAGGCCTCTGGGCAGACCATTTTTTGGTTGGCCCCACCCGCCTCGCCTGCACCCAGGCCCTGCTGGGCATACCTTTTTGGCCGCCGCTGCCTGCCTCCAGGCCTGCCCCTGTTCCTGCTTAGGCAAGACCTTTTGGCCCGCCCCGCCTGCCCGGCCCCCACAGGACTGCCTGGGCAGACCTTTGGCCGCCCGCCTGCCTGCACCAGGCCTGCGGGCAGACCTTTTGGCCTGCCCTCCCTGCCTGCAACCAGGCCTGCTGGGCAGTAGGCCTTTGTTGCCTCCCGCCTCGCCTGCCTGCACCAAGCCTTGCTGGGCAGACCTTTTGGCCCTGCCCGCCTGCCTGCACCAGTCCTGCTGGCACCAAGACCTTTTGCCTGCGCCTTTGCCTGCACCAGCCTGCTGTGCAGACCAGGTCCTAGCCTTTTGGGCCAGACCTTTTGGCCCTGCCCCCTTTGCCCTTGCACCAGGCCTGCTGGGCCAGACCTTGTTGCCCGCACGCCTGCTGCCACCAAGCTTTTGCTGGGGCAGACCTTTTGGCCTGCCCCGCCTGCCTGGCACCGGCCTGTTTGAGGCAGGACCTTTTTGCCTGCACCGCCTGCCTGACCAGGCCTGCTGGGCAGACCCTTTTGGCCTGCCCGCCTGACTTGTAACCAGGCTGCTGGGCGACTTGTGGCCCGCCGCCTGCCATGCGCACCAGGCGTGCTGGGCAGACCTTGTGGCCCGCCTGCCTGCCTGCACCAGGCCTGCTGGGCAGACCTTTTGGCGC
This sequence comes from Macrobrachium nipponense, assembly GCF_015104395.2. Classification (NCBI taxonomy): domain Eukaryota; kingdom Metazoa; phylum Arthropoda; class Malacostraca; order Decapoda; family Palaemonidae; genus Macrobrachium; species Macrobrachium nipponense. The sequence goes on from NC_061106.1 coordinate 25,387,665, forward strand.
CTGCCTGCCAGCACCAGGCCTGCTGGGCAGACCTTGTGGCCTGCCCGCATGCCTGCACCAGGCTGCAGGGCAGACCTTTTGGCCCGCCCGCCTGCATGCACCATTTTCCTGCTGGGCAACCTTTTGCCTGCCCGCCTGCCTGCACCAGGCCCGCTGGGGGCAGACCTTTTGGCCTGCCCCGCCTGCCTGCAACTAGCCTGCTGGGCAGACCTTGAGGCCGGCCCGCCTGCCTGCACCAGGCCTGCTGGGCAGACCTTGTGGCCCGCCCGCCTGCCTGCACCAGGCCTGCTGGGCAGACCTTTTGGCCTGCCCGCCTGCCTGCACCAGGCCTGCTGGGCAGACCTTTGGCCTGCCCGCCTGCCTGCACCAGGCCTGCTGGGGCAGACCTTGTGGCCCGCCCGCCTGCCTGCCCACCAGGCCTGCTGGGCAGACCTTTTTAGGCCTGCCCGCCTGCCTGCACCAGGCCTGCTGGGCAGACCTTTTGGCCTGCCCGCCTGCCTGCACCAGGCCTGCTGGGCAGACCTTTTGGCCTGCCCGCCTGCCTGCACCAGGCCTGCTGGGCAGATCTTTTGGCCTGCCCGCCTGCCTGCACCAGGCGTGCGGTGCAGACCTTTTGGCCTGCCCGCCTGCCTGCACTAGGCCTGCTGGGCAGACCTTTTGGCCCGACCGCCTGCCTGCACCAGGCCTGCTGGGCAGACCTTTTGGCCTGCCCGCCTGCCTGCAGGCCTGCTGGGACCTACCTTGTTGGCCCGCCGGCCTGCCTGCACCAGCCGGCTGGGCAGAACCCTTTTGGAACCTGCCCGCCTGCCTGCACCGGCCTGCTGGGCAGACCTTTTGGGCCTGCCCGCCTGCCTGCCCATGCCTGCTGGGCAGACCTTTTGGCCTGCCCGCCTGCCTGCACCAGGGCCTGCTGGGGACCCTTTTGGCCTGCCCGCCTGCTGCAGGCCTGCTGGGCAGACCTTTTGGCCTGCCCAGCCGGCCTGCACCAGGCCCTGCTGGGGCAGGACCTTTGCCTGCCCGCCTGCCTGCACCAGACCTGCTGGGTAGGACCTTTTGGCCTGCCCCCTTCCTGCACCAGCCTCTGGCAGCCTTTTGCCCGCCCGCCTGCCTGCACCAGGCCCTGCTGGGCAGATCTATTGGCTGCCCGCCTGCCTGCACCAGGCCTCTTGGCAGGACCTTGTGGGCCCCGCCCGCCCGCCTGCCCACCGGCCCTGCTTGGAAGACCTTTAGGCCTGCCCGCCTTCCTGCACCAGGCCTGCTGGGCACGGACCTTTTGGCCTGCGCCGGCTGCCTGACCAGGCCTGCTGGGGTTGCAGACCTTTTGGCCTGCCGCCTGCCATGCACCAGGCCTGCTGGGCAGACCTTTTTGGCCTGCCCGCCTGCCTGCACCAGGCCTGACTGAGCAGATCCTTTTTGGCCTGCCCGCCTGCCTGCACCAGGCCCTGCTTGGGCAGACCTTTTTTGGCCCCCCGCGGCCTGCCTGCACAGGCCTGCTGGGCAGGGAACCTTGTGGCCCGCCCGCCGCCATGCCTGTACCAGGCCTGCTGGTTCAGACCTTGTGGGCCCGCCGCCCTGGCCTGCCCACCAGGATTTTGCTGCCAGGGACCTTTGTTGGCGGCCCGCCTGGGCCTGCCACCAGGCCTGCTGGGGGACCTTTGTGGCCCCCCCCGCCCTGCCTGCCAGGATTGCCTTGCCAGGAACCTTTTGGGGGGCCCGCGGCCTGCCTGCCCACCAGCCCTGCCTGCGGGCAGACCTTTTGTTGGCCCGGCCCCGCTTCCTTTTGGCCACCAGGCCTGCTGGCACCGACCTTTGCCCGCCCGGCCTGGCTTGCCACCAGGTCTGGCTGACAGACCTTTGGTGGGCCCGGCCGGGCCTGCCTGGGCACCAGGCCCTGCTGCAGACCTTTTGGTGGCCTGCCCGCCTGCCTGCACCAGGCCTGCTGGGCAGACCTTGGGCCCGCCCTTGCCTTGCCCTGCACCAGCCTGCTGGGCAGACTTTTTGGCCCGCCCGCCTCCTGCACCAGGCCTGCTGGGCAGACCTTTTTGACCGGCCGCCTGGCTGCACCAGGCCTGCTGGGCGACCTTTTGTGGATGCCCCCTTGGCCTTTTCCACCAGGACCCTTGCTGGCAGACCTTTTATTTTGTCCGGCCTGTTGGCCTGCCCTTATGCACCAGCCTGCTGGGCAGACCTTTTTGCCCGGCCTGCCCTGCCCTGCCCAGCCTCCCTGCCGGGACCTTTTGGTCTCCGGCCCCGCTGGCCTTTTGGCCCACCGGGCCACCTTTTGCCCTGCAGACCTTTTGCCGCCCGCCCTTGCCTGACCGCATGCTGGCAGACCTTTTGTTGGCCCGGCCGCCTGCCTGCACCAGGCCTTGCTGGGCAGACCTTTTGGCCCGCCCGCCTTTTCCCTGCCACCAGGCCTGCTGGGCAGACCTTTTGGACCGCCCCGCCCTGCCTCCCACCCAGCCTGCCCTGGGCCAGGACCTTTTGTGATGCCCACATGCCTGGCACCAGGCCCTGCCTTGGGCAGGACCTTTTGTCCCGGCCTGGCCTGGGGCCTTGCCCACCAGGCCTGCTTTGGCCCAGCCTTTTGGGCCCGCCTTTTGCCTCCTGCACCAGGCCTGCTGGGCAGACCTTTTGGTCCCGCCCGGGCCTGCCCTGGGCACCGGTGCCTGCCTGGGCAGAACCTTTTGGCAACCGCCCGCCCTGCCTGCACCGGGCCCTGCTGGGCAGACCTTTTGGTGGCCGCCCTGCCTGGGCCGCCACCAGGCCTGCTGGGCAACCTTTTTGGCCCGCCCGCCTGCCTGCACCGGGCCTGCTCGGCAGACCTTGTGGCCCGCCCGCCTGCCTGCACCAGGCCTGCTGGGCAGACCTTTTGTCCCGCCCGCCTGCCTGCACCGGGCCTGCTCGGCAGACCTTTTGGCCCGCCTGCCTGCCAGCACCAGGCCCTGCCTGGGCAGACCTTTCTGACCCGCCCGGCCTGCCCGCCAGGGGCCGGTCGGCTAAGCAGACCTCCTGGCCTGCCCGTACCGGGCTGGGTCGGCGGGCCCTTGCCCGCCGTCCTTGCAAACAGAAACCTTGTTGTTAGTCTTAGAACTTGAATATGCCACTGAATCCTTTCAATTCTCCTGGGGCTTCTCTTAATACTCTGCGCCTTCTTTTGGCACTCCACTATTCTTCTCTGAATCCTTTGCTCTTTCTCCTGGCACTCCACCAATCTTCCCTGAATCCTATGCTCCTTCTCCTGGCACTCCACCAATCCTCTCATTTTCCTTAAATTTTCTATAATCCCTCCATTTTCCTTTCTCTTTCAGGAATCAATAAAACTCTCAAGAAAGCATTTTAACATATTTATTTCCCTCCACCTCTCTTTTCCTTCAACAATTAACAAAGTAAACTTATTACAAATAAACATCAAACTATCCACACAGTACAGTTAAAAACTTTCATGAAATAGTAACCTTTAGTTTTCTGAAAGCTAAAATAAACTATTGCATATGACTCCTAAGATCCATTTATGGTCACAAACTAAAATCAATTGTTAAAGATGGATTTATGAAAGAAGTCCTTTAAACTCGATTTAAACTCGTATTATTATTTATATAACAAATATTACTGTAAAGAATTATTTTGTAAATGAAAATTGCCATTTTTGTAAATAAACTTTATTTATTTAAATTAACAAAATTTTCCATACAATATACATTCTCTAATTTTTCAAATCTGATCCGTCTTCGTGAGTCCAGCTTAGACTGGATCGTGCCATTCCTTGAAGATGGATTGCTGCTCCTGCACTTCTCCAGGCATCTGTAATTCCCCTGCAGGTTCTTGAGCTTGCAAACCAATTTCTCCTTCGCTTCTCGCATCTGTCGAACCTCATCTTCCAGCTAGTCCTTCAGTTCGGCCTGTATACCACCAGTCGACGATTTCCTTCCTCAAAAAAGGCATGTCAAATCGTTCCTCTAAGTTACGCAGCCTGATCTTCACTCTGGAGTCCACCCTTTTCCTTCGTCATGTCTTCCACTTCATTCTGCAGGCGCTGGAACCTCACATCGACGTCTTTCCTGCCGGATTCGCGCTTTTCGGTCGCGTTGTTTTCTTCCTGGATGAGCCTCGCCATCCGCGCCGCTTCAGCGGCCTTTAGTTGCAGGTCTTTCTCCTTCTGTCGTAGGAGTTTCTCTTTGCCTCTCAACCTGGCACTTTATACCTCTGTCCACTACACAGTCACATAGGGCATCGTTTCTCTGCCATAAATTCCTTTGTCTTGTACATCAGCTGCTGATTTTATTCTGTCTTGAGGATCTTGTCTTCGAGCTGCTGTTTTTCTCTCTTCTCTTGACCATTCTCCTTCAGAAAAAACGTCTCAACTTCGAGAGGTCGGTCCTCTGTTGCAGCTGAAGAATTATCCTGTCCAAGTTCAGGTACCTGCTGCTCTCTCTGGCGCTGGATGGTGTCTCGCAAGGCTGCAATTCTCTCGTTCAGTTCCTTTTCCTTGGACTGTTCACCTCCATCAATAGTCGTCAGTAGGAACCTCACCAGTGAATAGGCATTCAAAGTAAATACGATGATTGTTCCTGGGTTAAAACTTCTCTCCATATTTCGAACAACATCTGGACAACAACGTCCCAACAACACCTGGAAGCCATCTCTGAAGTGTGTTACCCAGTTCATATACTCTCCTCTCTCTCTCGATTTTTCGTTGGTTTTCTATATTCCACGAGAGATATTTCGATTTATCAAAACAGCAGGAAATATTCTGAAAATATTTTAACTATGCCTTGTCTCTTGGTGTTTATAAATTGCTGGAATCTCTCTCTCAGGGATTTTTTGCAGTACGTATCTTTTTTTGTCTGATCTCTTACTTACTAATATCAGTCATTATTACAAAAATAAAAACACTTGTTGATATAAATAATTTAGTTTACAGATCACTTGTCAATGCCAGTCTTATTATTAATAATACTAATAATTTCAGATCTATTTTAAATGTATTATGATGTAAACAGAAATGACTAGATTGAATAATGTGTACTACTAATTTTACTTCAACATAAATGTCATAGAGGACAAGATATTATCATGGAAAATTAACAGAGTACACTCCAATATAGCGAGGTGGGCATTGTGATATAAAGCTAGCTCTCTCTCTCTCCCCCCTTTGCAATGGCGGAATGCAGCTGCCGACGGCGATTTGCGCGCATGTCCATTCCATGTTTATAGTTTCCATGGTGTATACTAATCAACTTTAATCTCTCTCTCTCTCTCTCTCTCTCTCTCTCTCTCTCTCTCTCTCTCTCTCTCTCTTGAGTAATGAAACGAATATGTTTCAAGACCACGTTAATTTTTAATTCGGGAGTTACATATTAACCATCAAATACAGTGGTTAATCTCCCGCCTTCTCCACATCCAAGGACCGGTTAGTATAATATAATTAACCTCACATCAATTCACGCTCTGTGGACTTGAAGCTTTCAGATTGAAATCATCGTTTCGTTTTTATACCGACATCTATCCCAAAATCCCACTTTTACTCTGTGAGTAAGCAGTACTTACAATTTCTTCAATGACTCACTCCATTAGTGAGTCACAGTTTTTCTTTCGTAAATAGCTCACTGCATACAGTACAGCTTTTTCTTTGGCATGTGTCTTTATACCTATAGTTTTCCTTCAGAGTAACTCACTACCTACAGCTTTCCTCCCATGAGTAACTCTCTACTTACAGTTTTACTTCTTAAAGTAATTCACTACCTACAGTTTTCTTTGGTGAGTGACTCCTTTTAGTATTATTTCGGGAACTCGGTGCCCATAATTTTTCTTTGGTGAGTAACTCGCCAAAGATAATTATTACCAACGCCTCAATTTCATTATTCGCAAATACCATAGGCCCTAGCCTCTTAATATAACAGCAACATAAGAACAGACTGTGATGATAATATTATTTGAACTTACTCGATCAGATTTTTCAATTTCCGCGCTGCCTATATGTGAGCGCCTGTACGTATGTATGTATGTACGTATGTATGTATATATATATACATATATATATATATATATATATATATGATAATATATATAGTATATATATATATATATATATATATATATATATATATTATATATATGTGTGTGTGTGTGTGTGTAGTGTGTTGTGTGTGTGTGTGCAGATAGATAGATGGCTATAAAAGACACATAGTAGGGGCATGGTTTCCATTGTTCCAGTAGCTACTGTCCGTTTCTTCTGTGTCACATTCTTTGTCAAGCAAGAACTAAAATGCAATAATATCCTGTATCCCATTTACAACAGCTCTAAGAAGGGAATGTGGGTTGTGGGATTGACGTTTTGAGGTTATTATTTATATTTGTAAAGCTTAGTTGGTTAATTATGATTATTATATTATATAATTTTTCTACATGGTATCAACTATTATTACATGAGGTTTACATTCGGTTACGTGTTCATATTGGTCCAATAAATAGTTTGATTTTTTCTGAAGCATTTGGGTGGGGATAGACCTTGCGTATACAACATACAACGTTGCACAAACGTATGCTATCCATTTCGACCTGTCCCTATGCCTGAAGATGCGCACGTCTAAGTATATTCATACTCCCGCACATTCACTCACCCAACCACATACGCACTAGAACTACGGGCTGCTCTATGAGCAAGAGCCCCTGCAGGCATAAGGCCTGTATAATCTCCAACAACAACAGTACTAGATCGCACCCCAATATATATATATATATATATATAATATATTATATATACACACACAGTATATATATATAATATATATATCTATATATATATATAATATATATATATATATATATATATATATATATATATATATATATATATATATATATATATATATATATATATATATATATATATATATATATATATATATATATACATATATACACACATATATATAAATATATATATCTATATATATATATATTATACTATATATATGTTTTATATCTATATATATAATATCTATATATATGTAGATAGATATATTATGTTACAGATGGTTGATAATTTGTTTTGGAATTCTTTCGTCAAGCACACTACCTGTGCCCTATATTCCCGAACTAAGTGATGTACCGGGACTTTCTTTGGAAAAAAGCGGGTCGCCATATCTTCAAAACTAACCGTAGCATATCCTTATGTTTCCCACACCCAAATT
>NC_061106.1:25395360-25427860 GCF_015104395.2 Macrobrachium nipponense
AATTTGGGTGTGGGAAACATAAGGAGATTATTTCAAGAAGACTCTACGGTTAGTTCTTAAGATATGGCGACCCGCTTTTTTCAGAGAAGGTCCCGGTACTCAATTAGTTCGGGAATATGGGGCACGGGTAGGGTAGTGTGCGTGACGAAAGAATCCCAAGTAAACCGAAAATAAAGAAGACCTGTTGTTCCGCGATCAGATAAAGGATAATGTGTGTGGTTCAGAAACACGGGCGATAAGAGGGAAGGAAGAACAGAGACTAAATTGGAGAGACATAAGGATGGTGGAGGTAATTTTGGGCTTCTCGCTGGGTAGGGTAGGAAGATGAAGAAATCTAAAATGCCGGGGTAGCCGGATTGCTGAAAGGATTAAGGGTCAAGACCGAGATGGTATGATTATTATTATTATTAAATCTGAAGTGCCGGGTTGGTAAAGGTGACTATGATAAGAGTCGAGATCGAGATGGTATGTGGTAAAATAAGCTGTTATTATTGGTGCCCTTATTATTCAGACGATAAACACAACACACATGGAACAAGCCCACATCGAATTGAAATTCAAGCTACCAAAGAACAGGGTGTTCATTTGAAAGACGTAAAAGAAGGTCATAGAAAATACAAAAAGAAGGTTTGAATAGGGCTTGGGTGAAACCTACATGGGACAGAAGATCAAGAAAGGGCAAAGGATTAGATGGCGTGATTAAGTAAATGACGATTTAGTTTTATGAGACGAAAAGGTTTTCGATTATTGGAAAAGACGCATCAAGTCAACCGACCCCCTTAGCTTATGGCTACCGGTGGGGATGAAATAGATGTCAACACCCTTCCTTTGACGTGAACTGTCAGAAAATCCTTCTTGATGTCATCGACGGCCTCCAAACCGAGACACTCGTTGCGTACTCTTAGTGAATAAATAGGCAAAAGCAAAGGGAATCGCTTGTAAAATCAGCGAATGCAAAAGCACTGCTACTACCTGTCCAAATCAACTGTATTTCAATGCGATCTCCAACGCTTTAAAAGCTTTTCAAAGGGCTTTTTGCATACGACTTGGAGAGGAGAGAGAGAGAGAGAGAGAGGAGAGAGAGAGAGAGAGTTATGCAGATAAAACTGCTGCTCTCGCGGTCGTAAATTTGCATTCGTTGCTCCGATAACTTTGCTCGACTTTCAAGGCCGTACTTCAATCAGAATAATGGCGCGATTCTTTCTTATGACTAAATAGAGCAGCTAGTTTTCACAATCCTCATTTTCTGTTGCCTGGCCTCTTCAAGTGACGTTTTCTTTACAAGTAACATGTTTCTGACTCAATTTAAAATCTTTACTGAGGAAAAGGGAAGGGAACATCTTTCAGATATCGAATGGAACTCGCCCTAAGGAACTTTCTCCCACGACTGATCGATATGATTTTTTTTTTATTTATATAGATGTTTGGCATTATACCAAGCACTGGGGCAACTAAGGCCATTCAGCGCTGAAATGGAAATTGACAGTAAAAGGTTTGAAAGGTGAAACAGGAGGCAAACCTCGCGGCTGAACTTTGAATCAATTTTTAGGAGAGGGTGGACAGTAAGATGAAAGAAAGAGAATATGAAAGGCGGTACAGTAAAAGGAATGAAGGAAGTTGCAGATAGGGGCCGAAGGGACGCTGCAAAGAACCTTAGTAATGCCTATATTGCACCAAATGAGGTGCATTGATGGCACTAAACCCCCTAAGGGGTGGCCCACGACTGATTGAACTATGGGACCATCGATCGAGTTGGAAGTGGGATAAAATCGCATTCAGTCAGTCACTCTCTAACTGAATGATTCCTCTTGTCCCACCTTACTATTCAAGTTTCATCCAATTGGTTATCTTGGCTTTCAGACATTCAAATATTTTGAATAGTAGGAAGACATCAATAAAGACTCTCTCTCTCTCTCTATCTCTCATTGTGGATATCTATCCTTGTTGAGATTCTCAGAGAAGAACTTAATATAGATTAGTCAATTACTACATTTAAAAGATTTAATGATACTTGTGTTTGCATGTATAGCATCATGTGTTCATAGTTATGACTCTCTCTCTCTCTCTCTCTCTCTCTCTCTCTCTCTCTCTCTCTCTTACTCATATATATATATATATATATATATATATATATATATATATATATATATATATATATATATATTATATATATAATAATATATATATATAATATATATATTTCTTTATAAGAAACTATCCCTTTAAACTATTCTCTTTTTTTTTTCTTATTCTTATTGAACTGCCTCACGGCGTCAAGAACCCAGATGTTGCCACGCCAATTTTAATTACCATGAATCAATCTCTGAGCTCTCTCTCTCTCTCTCTCTCTCTCTCTCTCTCTCTCTCTCTCTCTCTCTCTCTCTCTCTCTCTCCCATGCAATTGTTCGAACACAGCTCTGACTTTTAGTCGACTTAACTATTTCCCCACCGTTGGAAGTTTTCCTCGACAAAAGCCTCACACATCTAAAGGCGAGAAAGTTTCCTGCCTTTCTCTGCGAGGGGCGGATCAACGGGGGAGAGAAAGGAGCTCAAGCTTCACTCGAAAACTTGGGACTGACTTTCCAGATGTAATGCACAAATGTCTTGACGGAATCATAACCGGTGGTAAAATACGTTCGTTGTATTAACTTGACTGATTTTGCTTTCTTCAATTTTTTTCTTGGTCGAAGCACTCGACAGCTTAGGCCTAGAAGAATGCCCCCCAATGATAAATAAGCACCGAATTTGACACCGCCCACCCTTCCTATAAAAGCCGATCTGAACCCAGTATTCGCTTTGCCGCCAAAAGCACCGTTTTTGTATTTTTGCAGATAATCCAGCTACGGGCTGCTCCAGGAGCAAGAGCCCGTGCAAGCACAATGCTGGCTTAATCTTAAACAACAACAAAAATAGTATTCATTTACGGGCTGCTCGGTGAGCAAGAGCCCGTGATGGCAAAAGGTCGGCTTAATCTAAAACAACAACAGTATTCGTTTACGGGCTGCTCAATGAGCGCCCGTGCAGGCAAAAGGCCAGCTCAAAAACAACAGTATTCACCCAGATCGTCCTCACCAACGTCCTGGTGAAGACCACAGAGATGGTCGAAACACGTAGGCTACACCAGCCCCTGAAGGAGTCCTACCAGCAGTACAAGGATACTAGTACCCGTATCCAAAAAAATACCAAAAACACCAGATAGCTACCAAGATTCCGTTTAAGTTACTGGCCTTGGTTTCTATGCCCATCAAAGAGATATATATATATATAAGCAAAATATATAACAAAATATTTCTTGTAACATATTTTTAACAAATATCCTAATTATGACAAACATGAATAATAATAATATAATAATAATAATAATAATAATAATAATAATAATAATCATAATCATAATCATAATCATAATCATAATCATAATCATAATCATAATCATAATCATAATCATAATCATAATAATCATAGTAATCATAATAATCATAATAATCATAATAATCATAATAATCATAATCATAATCATCATAATCATAATCATAATCATCATAATCATAATAATCATAATATCATAATAATCATAATAATCATCATCATCATCATCATCATCATCATCATAATCATAATCATAATCATAATCATAATCATAATCATAATAATAATAATAATAATAATAATAATAATAATAATAGTAATAATAATAATAATAATCAGGAGCAAGATTAGTAGCAGAACTGATGGGGATTCGAACACGAACACTACCAGCACAACCAACCCAACAGAAACCAAAACAGCAACCTCCTTGGAAAAGGCGCCTGGAAAAGCAAATCATGGTGATGAGATCTGACTTGAGTAAACTGAAAGAGATGGCAGAAAAAAGGCTAAGAAGCAAGAAAACAAGGGAGGAACTCAACGAGAAATACAAAGTACAAGAGAGGGGACTAAACAACACAATAGAAGATGTAAAACAGAGGCTTAAGGCCAAAGCACATAAGATCCAACGGCACATGAACATGGAATAGGGATACCAACAGAACAAACATTCGGAAACCAACCAGAAAAGACTATACAGCCAACTAAGAGGGAAGACAACCACCCAGAAATTCCTGAAGCCGAACCAAGTAAGAGACTCTGGGAAAATATATGGAGCAATCCGGTATCACACAACAAACATGCAACATGGCTCCACGAAGTCAAGGAAGAAGAAACAGGGAGAATAAAACAAAGATTCACAGAGATCACGACAGACACAGTCAGACACTAACTAAAGAAAATGCCCAACTGGAAAGCCCCAGGTCCCGATGAAGTCCATGGATACTGGCTGAAAAACTTCAAGGCCCTACACCCACGAATAGCAGAACAACTCCAGCATTGTATCTCAAATCACCAAGCACCCAAATGGATGACCACAGGAAGAACATCCTTAGTACAGTAAGTTCCAAAACTGAAGCGACAATTTTCAGAGGATTTCGTTCGATATTCACTAACTGGCAACTACAACTCTTAGCTGAAAAATAAATTTTTTTTCTACAGTGAAAGCTCTATCAAGCAAAATAAAGCCAACCATAGATGCACAAATATCAAATCTATGATATTTATAACAATCATAAGAAAAAAAAAAATACTGTAATAGTTTTTATTTTAAAGTATAGTAATTACTTCAAACTATAGAAACGAAACAATTTGAAATTCTCGTTCAACCCAGGATTACCAACGTTACCAATGTATATTTCGAGGAATGTGGAAACAAACATTTAATATCGTAGTGTATTATCAATTATTTTAGCGAAGATGCATAAAACCATGCAAGTATCAATAGAATGTAAAAGGAAAATCTCCGCTACATTAAACATAATCAACCATGAATGCACCTAGATTCAATAGAGAAGTTGGGTGTGGTTGGTAGTTCTGATTTTATCTTCTAGGTCCGAGCATAAAATACCATCTTCGAAAAAGGCTCTAACTGCTGCTGCTACTTCAGGTGACTAGGCCTAGTTCCGGGCATAGCAAGGCTTACAATGCAGGGCCACTGTCTGTTATTTAGGGAAAGTAGAACCATTAGGACCAAACACCAGGACCTGTCCTTGCACCTAGGAGACAGACTCGCTAAATAAAAAATAAGAAAGACGGTCGCAAGCAACCAGAACACCCTAAAATCACCACCTGGTTAAGTAGGGAGACAATAGATCCCAACAACCTCGCCTCACCCTCTACCTACTACCTATACCACAAACCTAACTCCACCTTTTTCACTTCAACCGTTTATCTCAAATCTTCTAATCATTCCAACCATGATATTTAAGACTGAATGTGCGTAAGTGGGCGTATCATAAGGGAAGATGATCACCAATTCATATTTCCACGGGCAACCAGTAATCAAGCTCGATCCAGTCAAGCATTATTATAACATAAATTTATGATTTTTTTGCCATATATATATATATATATATATATATATATATATATATATATATATATATATATATAAGCACCCGAGCATGACAATAGGCCTAGTGCTCGATTTTTAAAACAGGCCTCTGGTTATTCCTGACTAGATAAAAGGTCCTGAGAGAGAGAGAGAGAGAGAGAGAGAGAGAGAGAGAGAGAGAGAGAGAGAGAGCATAACAGGAGATACTCGAATTAAAATAATGCTCGCCAAGCATATTCACACTCCGGATCGTATGGACAAAAATAGTCTCACTTATGCACTCAAAAAAAGGGTGGAAACCTTCGAAAATAATTGTTTTGATGCGACCCTGAACGCATTCCACAAGCAAAGATTTGCACAATTGAGGAATTAGATGAAATTATTAACTAACAAGCTGGAAAATATATTTCCTTAATTCTTGAATAGGCCTAACCATGTAGCCAATGCTAAAAGCGCATATAACTAAGATTTCTTGTTTTTTTTTTCTTTTCTTTTGTTTTACACCAACTTGTGTCTTATTTATATTTCATTTAATCAGATACTAAACTTTTTTGTGCTTTATCAAAAGAAATCATAATAACTTTCGATATAACGCTATAAAAGTAGAAAGTTGATTTGCAAATCATATTGGCCAATGCTTATGCACTCGGTTCCTGCTGCCACTCATTGGTGAACACTTGATATCACACATTGAGAGCCACAGATGTTTCTATGGGGAAATTTATTTTTTTTTAATAAACAATTATTGAGCAAATATTGATCATTCACTGGGGAAATACTTTCTGTACTTCTACAGTTAATCACTGATACGTATTGTTAGATAAAGAGGATGACAATAATTGGAGAAAAATATACTAACTGGCAACCCCACGAGTTTCTAAAGAAATACGATCAATTCTGAATTTGTCGCTTCACTTCTGGAACTTACTGTACAAAAAGACAAGAGTAAGGGAAATATAGCCAGTAACTACAGGCCTATCACCTGCCTACCAATAATGTGGAAGTTACTAACAGGTATCATCAGTGAAAGGCTATACAACTACCTAGAGGAGACAAACACCATCCCCCACCAACAGAAAGGCTGCAGAAGGAAGTGTAGGGGCACAAAAGACCAGCTCCTGATAGACAAAATGGTAATGAAAAACAGTAGGAGAAGGAAAACCAACCTAAGCATGGCATGGATAGACTATAAGAAAGCCTTCGACATGATACCACACACATGGCTAATAGAATGCCTGAAAATATATGGGGCAGAGGAAAACACCATCAGCTTCCTCAAAAATACAATGCGCAACTGGAATACAATACTTACAAGCTCTGGAATAAGACTAGCAGAGGTAAATATCAGGAGAGGGATCTTCCAGGGCGACTCACTGTCCCCACTACTCTTCGTAGTAGCCATGATTCCCATGATAAAAGTACTACAGAAGATGGATGCCGGGTACCAACTCAAGAAAAGAGGCAACAGAATCAAACTTCTGATGTTCATGGACGACATCAAGCTGTATGGTAAGAGCATCAAGGAAATAGAATACCCTAATCCAGAACTGTAAGGATTGTATCTGGGATATCAGGATGGAGTTTGGAATAGAAAATGCGCCTTAGTCAACATACAAAAAGGCAAAGTAACCGAGAACTGAAGGGATAAAGCTACCAGATGGGAGCAACATCAAACACATAGATGAGACAGGATACAAATACCTGGGAATAATGGAAGGAGGGGATATAAAACACCAAGAGATGAAGGACACGATCAGGAAAGAATATATGCAGAGACTCAAGGCGATACTCAAGTCAAAACTCAACGCCGGAAATATGATAAAAGCCATAAACACATGGGCAGTGCCAGTAATCAGATACAGCGCAGGAATAGTGGAATGGACGAAGGCAGAACTCCGTAGCATAGATCAGAAAACCAGGAAACTTATGACAATACACAAAGCACTACACCAAGGGGCAAATACTGACAGACTATACATAACAGAAAGGAAGGAGGAGAGGACTACTAAGTATAGAGGACTGCGTTAACATCGAGAACAGAGCACTGGGGCAATATCTGAAAACCAGTGAAGACGAGTGACTAAAGAGTGCATGGGAAGAAGGACTAATAAAAGTAGACGAAGACCCAGAAATATACAGAGACAGGAGAAAGACAGACAGAACAGAGGACTGGCACAACAAACCAATGCACGGACAATACATGAGACAGACTAAAGAACTAGCCAGCGATGACAATTGGCAATGGCTACAGAGGGGAGAGCTAAAGAAGGAAACTGAAGGAATGATAACAGCGGCACAAGATCAGGCCCTAAGAACCAGATATGTTCAAAGAACGATAGACGGAAATAACATCTCTCCCATATGTAGGAAGTGCAATACGAAAAATGAAACCATAAACCACATAGCAAGTGAATGCCCGGCACTTGCACAGAACCAGTACAAAAAGAGGCATGATTCAGTGGCAAAAGCCCTCCACTGGAGCCTGTGCAAGAAACATCAGCTACCTTGCAGTAGCACTAGGCACGATCCCAAGATCCTTGAAAAGGAATCTAGAAAAACTAGAGGCTGAAGTAGCTCCAGGACTCATGCAGAAGAGTGTGATCCTAGAAACGGCACACATAGTAAGAAAAGTGATGGACTCCTAAAGGAGGCAGGATGCAACCCGGAACCCCACACTATAAATACCACCCAGTCGAATTGGAGGACTGTGATAGAGCAAAAAAAAAAAATAAATAATAATAATCATCATAATAATAATAATAATCATCATCATCATAATAATCATCATCATCATCATATCATCACATCATCATCATCATCATCATCATCATCATCATCATCATCATCATAATAATAATAATAATCATCATCATTATCATCATCATAATAATAATAATCATAATAACACAAAGATCATCGGGAAGGCCCCTGATGCCCGTCGGTTGCGCCTGCTGGAGGCGCTACTCATCCAGCAAATAAAACCTAATCTGAATACGACGCAGGAAGAATTTCTCCTCCCTACGAGTATGAGAAGACCTGCCACCAACAATGACACCACCGATCACGACAACTCTATGGATGACAACGCCCCCGAACGAGGTACTCCTGCAGCTGATGGAAATCAAAGTAGCCGTGACGTCCCACAGCGTAGCGCAACGCCCATCAATGTTACAGCGCCGCTTAGGAGGTCCAGGCGGCTGCAGGATATGCTGCAACGCAACCATCGGCCCGAAGAAAGTGGCTTGAGACCTGGCTCAGGCAGCCAATGAAAACAAGACTCACCGCCACCAGCCAATAGGAGACAAGCATGGGGCAGACCCCTGCTGTCAACCACAGATATAAGGAGGACGGACACCGCACCAAGATCAATCCACCCTCAGCTTCCCAGCCCGAGGATGTCTGGCAGCTCCAGACGAAAGCTCGCTTTAAGAAAGAGAGAGAGAGAGAGAGAGAAAATCGTTAATGACTTTGATGACTATGGTATCATAGTTTATCTGTAAAATTCAAATATATACACCTATTTTGACCCTGTATTTTTACATGACCTCTATAGGGCCCCCGCTCTACTAGCCTGTTTTAAGTAGCACTGAAAAAGCCGCTATTCGCAAAATAGAGAAGAATCTCTACAAGTGTAACGCTGCTGAAGTAGCCATTACTTTTAATAAAGTATGCTTGAGAGAGGGTCTGCTTCCTAAATCATAATAATCATAATAATAATCATAATAATAATCATCATCATAATAATAATAATAATAATAATAATAATAATAATCATAATAATAATCATCATAATCATCATAATAATAATCATAATCATCATAATAATCAAAACAATCATAATCATCATCATCATCATAATAATCATAATAATAATCATCATAATAATCACAATAATAATAATAACAATAATAATAATATGCTGGAAGTAAACCTTTTTTAAACATGTTTTATTAAGCGTAATTGCTGCTTCAGCTGCTTTAATTTTATAAATAGAGGAGAACCTTTATAAAATGAACGCAGCTGAGGCAGCAATTACTTTTAATAAAACAAATAATAATAATAATAATAATAGACCAGAAAACTAGGAAACATATGACAATACACAAAGCACTACACCCAAGAGCAAATACGGACAGACTATACATAACACGAAAGGAAGAGGGGAGAGAGGACTACTAAGTACAGAGGACTGCGTCAACATCGAGAACAGAGCACTGGGGCAATATCTGAAAACCAGTGAAGACGAGTGGCTAAAGAGTGCATGGGAAGAAGGACTGATAAAAGTAGACAAAGACCCACAAATATACAGAGACAGGAGAATGACAAACAGAACAGAGGACTATCACAACACCAATGCACGGACAATACATGAGACAGACTAAAGAACTAGCCAGCGATGACACATGGCAATGGCTACAGAGGGGAGAGCTCAAGAAGGAAACTGAAGGAATGATAACCGGCACAAGATCAGGCCCTAAGAACCAAATATGTTCAAAGAACGATAGATGGAAATCACATCTCTCCCATATGTAGGAAGTGCAATACGAAAAATGAAACCATAAACCACATAGCAAGCGAATGTCCGTTACTTGCACAGAACCAGCGCAAAAAGAGGAATGATTCAGTGGCAAAAGCCCTCCACTGGAGCCTGTGCAAGAAACACCAGCTACCTTGCAGTAATAAGTGGTACGAGCACCAACCTGAAGGAGTGATAGAAAGCGATCAGGCAAAGATCCTCTGGGACTATGGTATCAGAACAGATAGGGTGATACGTGCAAACAGACCAGACGTGACGTTGATTGACAAAATCACGAAGAAAGTATTACTCATTGATGTCGCAATACCATGGGACACCAGAGTTGAAGAGAAAGAAAGGGAAAAAATATATAAGTATCAAGACCTGAAAATAGAAATAAGAAGGATATGGGATATGCCAGTGGAAATTGTACCCATAATCATAGGAACACTAGGCACGATCCCAAGATCCCTGAAAAGGAATCTAGAAAAACTAGAGGCTGAAGTAGCTCCAGGACTCATGCAGAAGAGTGTGATCCTAGAAACGGCGCACATAAGAAAAGGGATGGACTCCTAAGGAGACAGGATGCAACCCGGAACCCCACACTATAAATACCATCTAGTTGAATCGGATGACTGTGATAGAGCAAAAATAATAATAATAATAATAATAATAATAATAATAATAATAATAATAATAATAATAATAATAATAATAATAATAATAACAGAAACAGTCAAATCTCCTCTGTTCTGACATGGCATGCACAGAATCCCAAACGGGAGCCTAAGCCGTTTCAATCACAACAGTTCCAGCAGTCAATTGTTTTCGTAGGACCCTAGAAGGCCGTTCTCGGTTATCAACACCAGCCAGCAGTGAATTGCACACGTAATCTTCCCGGAGTCCGGCTCAGTAATGACATCTTCCTAGTGTCTGGGGCCCTTCGGTCCTTCGCTGCTTCGACTATCCGCACGCATTGTTGCAATAATTGCCACTCGCCCAGGAATCTTGCAAGAAGATCACTCGCTCATTCCGCTCACAATGGCGAATTCGACGCTTGGACCGTAAACGCAGCATGCGTCTGCTCTCCATGACCCGAATTAAGTGTCCTAGATTTAATCCGAGTGCATTAGAATTGGCACTTCAAGGCGAAATGAGAATGTCATCGAGCTTTCGCTCTGTGGCAGAATTTTTGTTGCATTTATACCAAGTGCAATTAGGTGAAAAGAAAATAAATTAACGGTAAGAAGAGGACCATGAAACTTTTATACCGGATTAGAATAACTATGCGAACAAAAATAAAATGTACTGGTCAGTACAATGTTTATAATATGTGTTTGTGTGTGTGTGTGTGCGCTTTATACTCAGATAGGTAAAGTTGTAGATTTCCTCTCTCTCTCTCTCTCTCTCATATATATATATATATATATATATATATATATATATATATATATATATATATATATATGTGTGTGTGTGTGTGTGTGTGTGTGTGTGTGTGTGTCTGTTGCATGCGTGTAATATTAATCGAAACTTGTATGTGTGTATATATATATATATATATATATAGATATATATATATATAGAGAGAGAGAGAGAGAGAGAGAGAGAGAGAGAGAGAGAGAGAGAGAGAGAGAGAGAGAGAGAGAAAATAATTCCGAAGAATGAAATCAGATGAAGTGCTGAATCAATTTCATATCTAAGGTTACACAGGACGTTAGAAGAATCACTGCGCCCAAGACTTGAGTCCCATGAAAAACAAAATCTTATCTTTACTGAGAGTGTGTGCTTGCGTTTTCAAATGCAACAAAAGAATGCTGTTAAATAAAGCGATGTTAAGCTGTTGTATTTGGACGACGCGAAATGGTGGTGATTTAAGTCAGAGAGACATCGTCAATAGGTATGAAATTCCTGCAGTAAAAAAATAAAATAAAATAAAAGAATGGAGAGAGCGTCTTTAAATGGTCTAGGAATAGGGAGTGACTGGGTGGACATTATTTCCAAAGAAGTACATCCTTGAGTATTCGCAGAAAATGAGAAGATGGAAGAGCAGATGGAAAAGCAAGTTGGTGGATGTAATGGTGGGAAGAAAAACTGGCTGGGTTATATCTAGCCACTAAGCTTTTTAAAACACCACTAAGCATTTTAAAACTTTGGCATGTGTTACGACCCCTTTTGCCGTAATACAGGTTCTTTATACTTCAATAATCACAGGGATCGTAGGCGGTAAGAAAGTACACAGAGTAAGAGGAATGTGGACACAAACACCAGAACAAAATGAACAATATTTAATTATAAAATACACTTAACACTAAATCAGCCTTCTGAGAAAACTTAACAGTAAATACACAAAATACAAGGAGCAAATAACGGGCTCACAAGGATTCCTAATACTTAAAGCTACTCTAACAAAGCAAGGAAAGTACATAATTTGCCAAAGGCTTAAATAATAATACGGGCCCAATAATGAAAACCACTAACCTATAACTATAAGAATGAAGGAAGACTAGAGAAAATAAAGACAGGAAAACCTTAAACCTCCTACCTAACTGTGTTGGTACTAAACTTAAAACTAATTCAAATAGACATACTGAGGGGCAATGAATACCAAATACCCCTAACTCAACACAACATATATATACAAATACATATAAATAGCTACAATTAACCCTTAAATAGTGCGTAAATTCTACGTTAGAGAGGCGTGCACAGGAGTTCCTGGAGGTCGCTTCAACCTCCCAGCAGCTATACGGGGGCGCTCGCAAATTGACCAGGTAGACACAGGGGTCGAGTTCAATCCCGAGGGACAACACAGGATAATCACCTCTTACCTGGCAATTGCCTCCCTACGTGCCTCCTCACGAGCCCTTAGCTCTCCTGGACAAGCAGCTGGAGATAGACAACACAGGACAGTGGTTGGCGTAACGCCTCCTACGTGGCGGGACAGCGACGACCACGTCTCCCGCCAAATCCTCAAGGCGGGAAACAGGAGTACAGGAGTCGCATTATGACGATAACCTGCGAAATCACAGCCGTGATCAAACTCAAACGACGTACGTACACCGTAGATGGCTCAGCACATCTACGCAAAACCACTTCCAAGGGAAGGTCCGTCGGAATAATCTCCTCTAAAAGGGCTTAAGATAAACCTTCAGAAGGCTGCTATCAAAAGAGCGTATATCCAGAAGCTTATACAGACCCGAACTATCTTAGGCCGGCCTCCACTCACCGCACTACAGTTCCATTCCGACTCGAAAACAATATAAAAAACAATCGTTAACACGATAGTTAGGTAATTCACAACAAGAGGAGGAATCACTGAGCAAAACCACTGAACGTTACGTTAACGTAAAAAAAAAAAAAATACAGCTGCTGAACTGAATATAAGAAAACACTTAAAACTAAGGTACAAGGCTGATTTAAGAAAATAAACAATCAATAAATTACGTTAATTTGACACATGCCTTATTCCGGATATTTGTTTGTATGGTGTTTTTACGTTGCGCGGAACCAGTGGTTATCCAGCAACGGAACCAACGGTTTTACGTGACTTCCGAACCAAGTCGAGAGTGAACTTCTTTCAACAGAAATACACATCTTTCACCCCTCAATAGAATGCCCGAGAATCGAACTCGCAGCCACTGAGGTGGCACGCCAGCACCATACCGACCACGTCACTGAGGCGTTTTTATTCCAGATACCAATGAACAATATAAAACTAACTGTTATTGTCGGTCTCCATAACGTGATAAACTTCATTTAAGATCACAATAGTTTTGAGACTTTCCTAGCTTCATATCCTAGAATGAGTTGTAAAACGCAAAAGACGTCGGATAAGTTTCCTTAGATCTATTTCATGTGATACAAAATTGTCAAGTTAATCTTTCGTGCTAACCACGATTTTAACATGGTATTAGCCGGCCTTTATTTCTAACTGCTTATTGACCTTTTTGCTTATATACTTTTGTGTTGTATTTCAACAGCGTACAACAAAAAACCAGATATGTTTCATTTCATGATAAATCTATGCAATTCGCGTTGACAATGAGTGGCAGTGGAAAAATGCCGTATCAGAAATGCGTTGTACCAGGAATTTTTCAGTGGAAACTAATGACAGTAACAAACATTATTGAGGCTCAAAATGAAAAATGGTCTGTTTATATTGTCCACCAGCTGTAGTTATTTGACAACGGGTAATTTCCAAAACATTTCACGTACTATTTAATATAAAGGGCCGTTGAAAGCGATATATATAGTGTCACATTTTTTTTCAATTTCATTCTCAAGTTATTATTAACATTTTCTTTGGTAGTTTTTGTCATCTTTCGCCTTCGAAAGCTCTGAGATAGCATTTTCACTAATGCGTTAAGTACCCAATATAAAAACACGCGCGTACCCGAATGTAATGTGTCAAAATTCTAAAAGTGATCGTAAGAACTTATAGGTAGATAGAACAACCACTTTACATATATGGATATATATATAGTATGAAGATATATATATATATATATATATATATATAATATATATATATATATATATATATATATATATTTATATATGTATATGTATATAATATATATATATATATATATATATAATATCATATATATATATATATATGTATATATATATATATATATATATATATATAATATATATATATATGATATAGATATATATCATATATATATATCTATATATAAGGCAGTGGATGTAGAGTGTTCATTCCCATTTTCCTAAGGGGGAGGGAGATGTGTGTATATATATATATATATATATATAATATATATATATATATATATATATATGTGTGTGTGTGTAATATATGTATATAATATATATAAATTAATATATATATTACACATATATATAGGAAAATGGGTTTTATATTAAAAAAGAATATTAGTATATCAGATAAATGAATAACCCACATCCACTGCCTTATTTAAGATATTACATTCACTTACCAAGAATTTTGAACAAATCCAAAAACATATTAATCTAAAACCACCCAAATGAAAGAAACTCTTCTGAAACAAATATCAGTCTTTTAAATCCAAGAGGAAAAAAAAATCTTTCTTTTTAGCAATAACCTTTTATATGGTTAATGTAAGAAGTAACAAAGATTAATCTATTTTTTTCAAGTTAATTGTTTTTTTCCCCTCCAAAGAATATGACAAAAATAATCTCGATTAAGGCATTAATAGTTTTTTGTCAAGATTTAATATGACTTAATTTTGTCCCCTGCTCTCATCACACGGATCCCCGTCATGTACTTTCACCTCTAATTACTTCGTCGAAAATATTTCCTCTCGATGAAAAAATGACTGATCACATTTGGTCATCAATTAGAAGGACACAGAGGATCGTGCTCGATATGATTCTTGAAGTACTTATAAAGAAATCGCATTAGAGGGCGGAAAATGATACGACAATAAATTTTTCAAAAATCAGAGATTTGGAAGGGAAAGTCTGCCGGCAGATGCTTTTGCAAGTCCTTTCGAGAGAAGAGAGAGAGAGCATCGCTGAGGTGGAAGAGAGACACGGAATGACTGACCCAAGGTTATTAATCGAACTGATTCGCGGTTGCTCGAAATTAAATGCAGAAATGATGGGTTTTTTCGTGGCTAAGTAATAATTCAAAAAGTATGTTTAGAATCATTTTGAATTTTGTCACACGTATACCGCGATTTCCGTTTTTCTTCACATATACAAATGTCGTTTCATATCCAATTCTACTCTACACGGGAGTACTTTATACCCAAGGGGAATTATAACTGATAAGCTTTTCATCACCAGTGTGATTCACTGAAACTAATACACAGGAAAAATAATGTATTAGGACGTTTACAAAATATAACTGTAGACAAGGGGAAAATATGACTTACCATGGTTACTAGAGAGGAAACGTTATTGGTGTAACATTATGGCGCTCATGCTTTAGTGATACGAAGAAAGGAAACAGTTAAAAATGTTTGGGAAATTATTTTTCTGCCACTAGTTGGAGGCGTTTAGAAGAGCGAGTTTTTCCAAGGTATAAAAAGGGAAAGCTAAAAATATTAAAGTTTACGCATCCAGTAACAGTTGTCCGGAGTAAAAAAATTGTTAAAAGACATCAAAATGCTTGTAAATGAGTCAGTCTTCAGAGGACGTAGATTACTATTTGTTTTTTGAAAGAATGATTCAACTCTGTTAAGTAAATGAATTACAAAAGGATAAATAAGTAAAAGGGTGTGCCTTCAGAAAAATTTCCAAATAGCATATGATCATAAAGGATGGGAAGAATGAGCAATAACAGGTAGAAAAAAAGTAACTTTGACGTATTGACACTAGATATGTGCATAGGTTTTTGTTCATTTATTTATTTATTTACTTATTTTTTCATTTGTTTATCTATTTTTTTGTTTATTTATTTATTGCCAACAATTCCCTTCGATCTCCCAAAACGATTAGATTATGAATTGGAATTTACATTAAAACGAACTCTAAATCTCCGTTTTCTGAAGGATTTTTGTGTCCTGATTTCAAGCTACTTTTTTTTTTTTATTTCTTCTTTGCCTTTTTTAACATTCTCTCTCTCTCTCTCTCTCTCTCTCTCTCTCTCTCTCTCTCTCTCTATGTGGTGTGTGTGTGTGTGTGTGTGTGTGCGCGCGCGTTTGTGTGTGAACTCTTTTTAAAGAAAACAGATTTATACGTGAGAAAAAATGTGATATACCAGATGTAACTCCTTCCAGATCCCCTGTCATAATCTAGATATACATTCACTCACCATGATGATTAAACATGGCAATACCAGATTAATTCTATATCAACAAAATTAAAAGAAAATTTGTTACACGCGAATATCAGTTTTTTAAAGCCACGATAAAAAAAATCCTTTTCATTAACTATAACCTTTTACTCCACTGATGTAAAAAGTATCAAAGAGGAATCTATTTTTCCAGCCATAATTGAATTTGTCTTTTTTCCCCTCGGTAACTGAATAAAAGCGGCCAAAGAATATGACAAAAAATCTCGATTAATAGATTAGTTTTAGGGGTTGTCAAGATTTGTTAATATGGCTTCATTTTTGTCCCCTGTTCTCTCATCACACGCGGATCCCCGTCATCCTCTTCCGCGTCTAATTACTTCGTCGAAAATATTTCCTCTCGATGGAAAAATGGCTAATCACATTTGGTCATCAATTAGAAAGACACAGGGGGTCGCGTTCGATATGATTCTTAAAGTACTTATCAAGAAATCATATTACAAGGGGGGAAAGCGGCTAAATAATTATGCAAAGAGGATATTTGGAATAACAATAAATTTTGTCACACATAAACAGTGACTCCTTCTTTTTAACAAATATCAAGCTAGAAATATCTAATATATATCCAATTCGAATGACTACATACAGTGACATTTAACCTTTGAGTCTAATACATTGGTATGATGCTGTATCCCTACGTACGGTGACATTTATCCTTTCAACTTCCTAATACATAATTATCATACCAGTGTATTAGATTAAAGGTAAATGTCACTGTACGTAGGTAGTCGTTTCCCAACCGAAAGAAGTTAGAATTTGATATTAAATATTTGCAGCTTGATATTTGTAGATAAAAATGTCACGGTTTATGTATGACAATTTCATTATTATTCCAAATATCCTTTTTTGTATCATTGGCCCTAGGGACTATAACTCAAGAACTTCGCACTAAGGAGAGAATGGGGAGACAGGTGACAGGGTAATAGAGGGTCATACATTGCAGTGAGTCAAAGTCTAGAGTTGACCCCCCCCCCCCCCCCCCCCCCCCCCCCCCCCCCCCTTCAAAAAAAAAAAACTTTATTGGACAGAATCATTCAGGAAAAATCGGGGAGTGAAGGCGGTCGAGATACTTTGGGATTTTAAGTTTAAGTTGTGTGGAGCAAATAAATTAAATTAAAAAGTAAAGTTTTATATATAAAAAAGATGTATCGTACAGAAATATTTTTCCAGCATTTTTTCCCATCTGAAAATGCCATTAATAAATGGAGGCAAAGAACAGAATGAATATAGAATTTAGGCCAAAGGCCAAGCACTGGGACCTATGAGGTCATTCAGCACTGAAACGGAAATTGACAGTAAAAGGTTTGAAACATGTAACAGGAGGAAAACCTCGCAGCTGCACTATGAATCAATTGTTACGAGAGGGTGGAAAGTAAGATGGAAAAGAGATTATGAAAAGAGGTACAATAAAAGGAACGAAAGGGGCTGCAGCTAGGGGCCGAAGGCACGCCTGAAAGAACTTTGATTAATGCCTTCAGTGCACCACATGAGGTGCACTGACGGCACTACCCTGCTACGGGTCAAACAGAAAACAGTGTAGAAACCAATAATTTAAAGGTAACTACAATAATTCTGCATAAAGATCGTTCAACCCAGAAACAAGGAATGAAATCTCTTGCTAGCGGGATTTTGAAATAATGAAATTCTTCATCTGTGGGGGAAAAACCCTTGACACTAGAAATAAGAAATCGTGTTAATTCATTACTTCATTTCTCATGAAAAGCTGAGAAAGAGAGAAGAGAGAGAGAGAGAGAGAGAGAGAGAGAGAGAAGAGAGAATTCATGGTTGCGTTATGTGACTGACCTTACGAAAGAGAATTATTAAACGAATTTGAAAACTCTTTGGAAAAGATTTCTTATCAACTATGAAATATTCTTCGTGGGCTTTCTTATATGAACCTAATATAAGCAAAACTATATAACTGTTTACAATTATTTTCTAAATTTTGTTCACGTTTCTTCTTTTGTGCCTAACCATTGATATCGCCTGTCTGTTTTAATTTCGCATCTTCTGTCTTAATTCCTGAATTTATCCTGCCTGTCTGTCTATCAATTGTGCTACTCTGAAGGTAGGTAAGTAGAAATGTCTCACAGAATTCTTAGAAAGCCTCCTCTGACTTCAGACGTATTATCATGGAGTCGTTCTGTGCCAAAATGGAATAATTTTCCGATGCCTGTCTATCTTGAGAGATTTCTTTTAAAACATTTTTCTAAATCTCCCTTAACAGTGAGAAACGCAATCTTCTCAGACTGACAGAAAGTACAAGGCTTCCGCAATAAAATAGAAATAAAATAAAATTTAAAAAAAGGCCATCAATGCACGGGATAAAATAATCTCCAAGAGATGCAGACACCGATCTTTGAAGCAAAGCACAGCGTCAATTTTACGGGCTGCTTTAGGAACAAGAGTCCGTGCTGGCCCAAAGCCAGCTGAATCATAACCAACCAATCAGCATCAGCCCGCAAGTGTAAACCATAAAATTAAAGGGACCTTCGAGCGTTGGAATCATAAGATGCTCCTGGGTAAAAAGGAAGACATTATTTGTATCGTTTAACGAGGTAAAATCGACATGAATCGGTCCAGTTGATTGGAAACCAGAGCTAATTGTAGGAAATAAGAAAAATCCCCATATTCTGTTGAATTTGATTTTTATACGCAAGCACCCCCTGATCGCGAGAATAATACTAAATTCACATTTAAGCGATGAGTTTTTTTCATTCTTTAAATCTAATTATTCCATCAAACATTATACGTTAAACTCGTTAACAACGGGAAATATGCCTTGATCAAAGGTGTTTCATCTCAATTAAATGATGTTGCTCTCATGTAATGACTGATCTTTGCAAGGAAACGAGTAATGGTTGAGCAAATTCATCGCTTCATCTGCATGAATCTAAGTGTGGCGATTTGTAAGTGAACCTTCTTCATTCATGAACTTTTAAGGAACAAGAATTAAAAGAAATTAATTGAATGAATGACGAAAATAGACGCAGAGAGAATTAATTGCCAATAACATCCTACCTCTGGGTATAAGCCATCTAAATCAGTAATCCAATGTACACAGTTATCATAAGTTTTATATCAACCACTTGTTCATGGTATGGTTTCTTCGAGGAAGTATTCAAGAGTAAAATAAAGTTCCTTCATTCGTATAGTTGATTTTCACATCTTCTTAGAAGAGAATATACAATTAGAAATAAAAGGGAGGAAAAAGATAGCATTAAGTCCTGTGGTGGCAAACGCAAAATTGACCTTCATTTAAAAAAAAAAAAAAACTAGCAATATAATTCCTGCAAATGACAAGGGAGAGTCCGGTGTTTAGTCTGAGGCTTGCCACACCACCATTTGCAGAACGGCGGCAGAAAAAAAATGTGTGTGTGTGTGTGTGTGAGACGTTTTTGTGTTCAAGACTTATGTTCATATTTTCTCCTACTTTCTCCTCTGAATTTTTCAATGTGGTGACTTTTTTCTTATTTTGCTGAAGTACACTTCTGTCTCTAAATTATCTTCTTAAGGTTTAGCGCGGACCATCAATTATGTTTTATTTTCCTCCACTTTCAGTTCTCCTTTTTCCAACTACGTTGCTTGGCCCAATTTAATTACTCAGTCACTAACTTTTAGAATGGCTGATCTAACATGGGGGCATAATTGTTTACAGTTTTTAGATTAGAGCTAAATGAAAAAATTACCGATCCTGAATTATATACAATATTTAGCCGAAATCTTCCAGAGTGCAAAGGCGAATAGCACCATAGCTATTCTTTACCCAAATGAATAACAGATACAAAAGCTTATTCTGCTAGCGTGACCTTACAAACCTACTACCAAAAAAAAAAATTTAATAAATAAATAAACAAATAAAAGAAAAAAATTTGAAATTTACACTTCCATTAATAATGTTTTTCTTCAATATTCCATTCTAGAGAATTGCTTATCTTTTACACCGATGTAAGATAAGACAGAACATTTAAGACTGTTTTACAGTTTCCTGAAAACTTCTGTTAGTCGATAGTGAGGTTTGCTTTCATACACGCAGGAAATGCTCTCTGTACCAAAAATCAAATCATTTTTAACAAAGTCACTACAAACGATAAATAGAAAGTTGTAACTGTAGTTTGCATAAAGTACTATAAAAAAATTACCACTTGTATATCACGGGTCAATCGAGGTCAGTCAAGCTTGTTTAATATTCATCTCAATTCGACAGACAGACACATAAGGAGAGAAAAGTTATAATGTAAGAGTCAAATAGAGTCCATTGAAAAAAGAAATGTCTAATACTGAATATTTACATTACGATGTCGATTTACTTATAGCTAAAAATATAAATCAAAGAAGATAAAGAAAAAATCATTTTCACAACGAAATTTATTTACAATTTCGGTGGCGAAGGCGAGATTTTACCTTGCAAGATTTTTCCGGTGTAATAACAGGAGGTCATTTTTGATGCCACTTAGCTAAAGGTGCATCGTAAGTCATTTTGATAGCACGGCAGTGGTGCCCCAGGGAAGCAATTTGGAAGCGCCCAGCATCCCCCCGCCCCCCTTGTCGCAAGTGTGATGGTGAACTAAATAGTTTTTCAGCGCCTGAGGATAACCATTTTTTTTCTTTTGCATGTGCGACACACACACACACACACACACACACACGACACACACACACACACACACATATATATATATATATATATATATATATATTATATAGATATATATATATATATATATATATATATATATGTGTGTGTGTGTGTGTGTGTGTGTGTGTGTGTGTGTGCGTATATATATAATCCTTTTTTGATGCCACTTAGCTAAAGGTGCATTGTAAGTCATTATTATATAATATATATTGTGTATATATAATATACGTATGATATATTTTATATATATAATATATATATATATATATATATATATATAATATATATATAACGAGCAAAGGGCCGACATCTCTCATTTTTTTCTCTCCTTGTTAATAGAGCACTTTCTATGTTCCCTTTCGCTTCCTCAGGAGACAATCGATGTACACGCTAAACTATACACACACACACACACACACACACACACACACACACACACATATATATATATATATATAATATATATATATATATATATATATTATATATATATATATATGACCATCTCACCTCATAACATTTTGATAACCTTGTAATACCATATCGTTAATTACAATTAACGATATGTTATGATAATTATCATAACAAATCTGTTCGATTTTCAACCTTTCGATATTCCCTCCCCTATGCATCCTTAAACATGAGAAATCATTTCGACACTGTCGATCTTTCCTATTACCATTCGGGAAATAACGACCTTATCAATATTCATGAGTTCCAGGTTTTACCCCGGTAACCTTCTCTACGGGCTGCTCTATGAGCAAGAGCCCGTGCTGATGTAATTCCTAAAGCTTTTGTATAAAACAATCATTTTATTCTTCACATAATTGTTTCATGATAAATAATGTAGCCACTATTTGTTATCGATCCCATTTCTAAACAGAAACCATTTGTTAGACTTTCTCAGATGAAATTCTTCGCGTCATATATAGTCATTTATTCACTACATTTCTGTCTACTACATCCTTCCTTTAAAAACGGGACAAGTCATATCTCGCTCTTCTTCGTGGAAACTTGCATCACACACACACACACCTGCTTTTGAATAATTAATTATCACGCCCCTTTCGCTGCGGCTGAACGTCTTTTAACTTTTTAACGGCACTGACTTGAGCATTATTCAGTCCTGCCCTCATCTGTAATTCACCTTCAATAGCTCTTCCAAACGCTCACTTCGTCTACACACGGCGGTTGCCATCACGCTCCCGGCAGCCTCTCGCTATTTGCATCTATACTTCATGAAAGGATCCATTTGCATATTTGTCTCTCTTTCGTTATGAATTGATTTCTCTCCTTCAGACGAAGTACAACGCAGTATTTGGGGTCGCTACTCACGAATATCATTCAAAACACTGTAACAGTTTTGCAGTTTGGTTGCAAAACGCTCACCTTGCAAGAAGCACGCACTTTCTTTTCATTTAGCCTCCTTGTTTTCTCATTATGTTTTTATTATCTTTTCCACCTCCCTGTGCCAGTCGTAATACTATGACTATCCACGTCTCGTAATCTTCTTCCCAATTCAACTAAATCCAGTCAATGGACACACACACACACACACACACACACACACACACTTATATATATATATATATATATATATATATATTATATATATATATATATATATTATATATATATTATATTATGCTATATACCTGTATACGTGTAGATTTGTGTCTTTAGTAGTAAAAACGGTACTTTTATAAAAAAAAAAAAAATTTAACTTAGTATTAAAATCATTTTAACATAAAATGATTAAATGGAATATGCATTGAAATGCTGAAATTACAATAACTGAAAATCTCATGAAAAAAGAAAAATGTTACAACAGAAACACATCATAAAACATGAATATGGTTTCTTAACAAAGAACAAAATTAAATTCATAATTCCGACCTCTTTGAAAACACCACATTACAAAGATTGACATTATGGCCTCAAGTGAAAACGACACTAATGATTAAATGCGTTTTACCAGCAGTTTCATTAATTGTAACCAGGCTCTCACAAACCTCCTGGGTTTCCAGAGGCATTATAATATAAAATGAATTATTCCGTCTAATTCATTTAATGACGCTGAATTATGACATTTTCGTATGATAATATAGTGTAAAAAAATTTTTATTAACGTATATAAATCTATTTGTCCTTTTATGCATACGTATGCAGTTTCAAATATTCATACGCAGTTTCAAACGTTTATTCACGTCAATGTCTGCAATATTATACAACCTGAGTTTACGATGGTCTATCAACTATAACCGAAAGCTGGTAACAATTCACTCCCAATAAGGTTATTATTATTATTATT
The DNA here is from genome assembly GCF_015104395.2 of Macrobrachium nipponense. Classification (NCBI taxonomy): domain Eukaryota; kingdom Metazoa; phylum Arthropoda; class Malacostraca; order Decapoda; family Palaemonidae; genus Macrobrachium; species Macrobrachium nipponense. The sequence continues at coordinate 25,419,060 of NC_061106.1, forward strand.
ATTATTTTGTTTTTTATTATTATTATTATTATTATTATTATTATTATTATTATTATTATTATTATTATTATTATTATTTATCTTTTTTTTGGGGGGTGGGTTGCGTTTTTGGGATTTTTTATAGGCTGCTAAATCTTTAAAACACTCCAATTTTACGTCATCATTAAGAGGCGTTCAAAGAAACGTTAGGATTTTCCTCTACGATCAATATTTTACGGGTAACCAAAAACTTAAGAAAAATTACAAGAACGTTCGCATCAAGCAGTTTTCCAAAAAGAGAGAATATATAAGTTTTCTGAGCACAGAATTCTAGAGGCTTGAGGGCAATAACCTAATACAATTGCGCTCGTCCAACTCATAATGATGTTAGCTATTTAGGTATCAAAGAATACTGTCATTTCCTCTTCACGTGTACGGAGATGTTGAAGCAACAAAATTAGAACCACAATAGCTTTATTAAGGAAAGTGTAATAAGCGCGGAACTTGGAAACCTCGCTCAATAAACAAATTTAAACTACGAAAACTATATCAAAATCAAGCTTGAATTGAAGAACAGCTCTCTGAACTTCCTGAAATCAGAACAATTTCTAGAATGCTTCAGCTACGAATTTTTTATAATAAAAACAAGGGGTGATCCGACCTCCAGCTTACTCGGGGAGCGTGATAAAATCTACGGGCAAAGAGAGAGTTGTTTCATCAACGAAAACTAAAATAAATACTCAGCATTTTATTACATAGTTTTACTGTACTGTTTAACGTGCACTTTTTTTATTTGTTACATTTTCCTTCTAATGAATAAATAAATAAATCCTACCCTAAAATTCCTATATCTTTAACCCAACACGCAGCCCCTTCAGACCTGTTTAGCCTTTTCCATAGGGCTTTCCTATCCCCCTAACAACAACAACAACAACAATGTAGTTTGTAGGCTTACTCCCAGAGTAAGCAAAAATTCGCGCAATTCAAGTAAACTAATCAAAATCGACAAGTAACCTCAAGTAGTAATTCAACTTAGAATGATAAAGATATGAATCTGTTTCGTCGGGATAAGACACCTGATGTGGACCTTTAGTTTCCACCTAGCAACCAACACGGATGTATTTGAGTTCATGAGTAACTTAGTGGGGGCAAATCTAAAAGAAGAAAATACAAAAGGTAAAGTTTAAGACTGGTCTGTCCACTGATTCAGCTTGACTTTCCTATAAAACCTGGAGTGGAATATGGGCGTAAAAGTGGGTTGCAAAAAAAAAAAAAAAAAAAAAAACATGGAAAAAAAGATATTCATCGACTGAAGGCTGACTTACAATTAGTATAGAATACAATTAGAATATAATAGAAACGGTACAAAGGTTACAGAGTACAATGTACTCACAGTGTTGGAAACTTTCTTTGTCACATCCATACAAACAAGAAGATGCAAGTCAAAGGAAGGAGAGAGAAACTTAATAAACATTTCGTATTGGACGAGGAAGGGAAACCGCGAAGGCGAAATAGGGTGAATGAGATTGAAGCCTTAGCACACGGAAGCAAAACTGGTTTTTAGAATAACGATTTTCAATGAGACAGTGGGTCACAACTATGGCGCAGCGTTGCCCCGGCATGAGCCAAATCCTGTCCTCGTATGGAGAGATGAATCCCGAAGATTAGAGCAGATGAAACGGGGATTTCGATGAGAAAGGGGACCAGGGAACGGACAAATTGAATGACAAATGATTGTGTGTTTTACACGGTCCACTATGGGAGGGAAATTGGTCCAACGATTGAGAGGAGAGAGATAAACTTGATTGAACCGGTGGGGAAAAGGTGATCAGTGAGAGGACGGAGATAAAAGTAGAGCATTGTAATGTTAGGTAGAGTGAAAGGGGGCGATGGAAAGAAAGAAAGGGCTTACCGTCGATGATTTAGTTAACACCTCTGCGAATTCCATCCAGCCTGAAAGTCTGTCTCCCTTTCACATAGGATAAACTTTTTAGTTCAGTTTAATCCTAATAATATCGCTGGACACTGCTGCCAGTAACAAATCTTCCCAAACCCTTCTAGCAAAAGTTATCGCCTGCATTACATCTAGAAGAGTGAGAATATTGCAAATCATACGCAATTCTAAACATAAAAGTATTGATTACCCTCTGTGAGGACTAGTCTACTGTAACTGTTAGATTTTCACAATTAAGGGTATTCCTATAAGTTATTTAGACTCGCCAAATTCCGAGCTGATTTGTTTACAAAAATGATTTCATGATACCCTTCTACAAATAAGCATACAATTAGCTGCCTCATGCGAGAATATTGTATATATCTGAGAGAAATAACCTAAAATTCCAAATTATTAGGCAGCTGTTTAGTGCTTGTTCAGTTACCAATTATCAATATCCTATAGCTGACTAAAACTCGAATCTTGTAAACCGATATAATATCAATGTGATTGTTATAATTTATTCATCTAAAACAGTTGAATAAATTATAGTGTTAAATATAATATCTAACACTACTATTTATGAAACATGTCAACCTGTTTAATATTCAGAATATCTTTGAACATCTGGATAATCTACAACATGACAATTTGGTCGATATGTATATATATATAATATATATATATATATATATATATATATATATATATATATATATTTATATATACTTATACATAAATATATATATATATATATATATATATATATATATATGTATGTGTATATATATGGTACATATATATATGATATATATATATATATATATATATATATATATATATATAAAAATTAGCTATATATATCATACATCATACATACACACACACACATATATATAAATATATAATATATATATATATATATATAATAAATATATAGTATATGTATATATGCTAGGATATATATATATAATATATATATATATATATATGTATGTATGTATTGTTATATATATATATATATATATACATATAATTATTACTATATACATACATATACAGGCAGGAGAAGGGCGCAGGAACAGATACTCATCCTTAGATACATTTATTGTCAACGCGTTCTTTGACCCATGGTCACATCATCAGGACATCTATATAAATAGGAGCATCCGAGCACATAATTAAAAGAAACATACATAAAGCATAAGAAAACTTAAAATGGAAACTAAGTTAAACTTAGATACTGAATCACACTTAAATACATTTACACATTAAAAACCAAGAACACTTAAAATGATCTTTTAAAAAAAGTAAACTCAATAAAAGAAAAGACAAAGGTAAAAACGAACTTAAAATGAAGAGCAAGGCGCACCTCTCAAAATGACAGAGACAAACACACTAAAAGAATACACAAGAACAGAAAAGAAGGCGGACAAATATAAACAAACAAGCCAGTTATGCTATGAACAGGGGAACAGCCGATGATTGGTCAATTTAACGTATGGTACAATTCTTTTTATTAATAGACTTTCCAAGAGAAGCAGTTCTCCAGGTTCCTTGACTTGGCCAATTATTTTGAAGTTGTCGTATTTGATCGATGTCTTGCAACTTCTAGCGTGCGATCTTATATTGGAAAGTTCGGGATTAGACAATCTGCAGCCCGTAACGATAACTCACGCCCTATGTGAATCGCCCAATCGACCCTTGACCTTGAGGACGCCCGAGTCGAACCAACGTAATTCCCGGAACTACATCCGGGGCACTTGTACTCATATACGACGCCCGACGTCATCAAAGGACAGAGCCGATCCTTGAAGGGAAACAAAGAGCCAATAGTTTTAGGATTTTTGGAATTAGTTTGATATTTAGAACACCAATACGTTTTTCAATAATTTTAGCACCATGCTTGGCAAAGTTTTGATTGGTGGGTAAAAAACAAAAGCTTGCATATATAGTAAGTTTAGGTACGATACATTTAGGTATTAAGGGTGCAAGTTTTTTATCAAGAACTTTCTTAATAACCTTAAGTACTAGATGGGCAGGGAAACAGTTGTTGTTGAAGTACTGCTTAAGGAAGAGAATTTCAGAATGAAAAGAGCCAATTAAGAAGTTAGAGATAGAGCCCGAATGTACTTAAGGTATTTGAACAGAATTAATTTTAAAATTAATAAAACAAGAACTGTAAAAATTGGAGCTGAGTCCGGTGAATGTACTTTTCCTAAAAATGGTCGTGTTAAAATGATCATTGTCCTTAGTAACTAAAGCATCAAGGAAAGCCAACTTACCGTCTTGTTCTATTTCAATAGTAAAATTAATATTATTATGGAAGTTGTTTGGCTTGTTTAAAGAATCTTGTCAGCATTCATATTCATTTTTCAACATGAACGAATGTGTCGTTCTATATACCTGGCGTAAAATAAGGGACAGAAGGACAAGGGGCACTCCTCCATTACTTGCTCCTCCAATATAAGATCGCACGCTAAAAGTTGCAAGACATCGATCAAATACGACAACTTCAAAATAATTGGCCAAGCAAAGGAACCTGGAGAACTGCTTCTCTTGGAAAGTCTATTAATAAAAAGAATTGTACCCACGTTAAATTGCCAATCATCGGCTGTTCCCCTGTTCATAGCATAACTAGCTTGTTTGTTTATATTTGTCCGCCTTCTTTTTCTGTTCTTGTGTATTCTTTTAGTGTGTTTGTCTCTGTCATTTTCAGAGGTGCGCCTTGCTCTTCATTTTAAGTTCGTTTTTTACCTTTATAATTTTTTTCTTTTATTGAGTTTAGTTTTTTTTAAGGATCATTTTAAGCTGTCTTGGTTTTTAATGTGTAAACGTATTTAAGTGTGATTCAGTATTTAAGTTTAACTTAGTTTCCATTTTAAGTTTTCTTATACTTTATGTATGTTTCTTTTAATTATGTGCTCGGATGCTCTTTCTTATATAGATGTCCTGATGATGTGACCATGGGTCAAGAAACGCGTTGACAATAGATGTATCTAATGGATGAGTATATGTTCCTGCGCCCTTCTCCTGTCTGTATATTATGTATTATAGTATATATAATATATATATATATATATATAACATATATATACGTATATATAATATATACACACACATATATATATATATATATATATATATATATATAATATATATATATATATAGATATATATATCTATATGCATTGCAGTATAGAGACGAGAGAGAGAGAGAGAGAGAGAGAGAGAGAGAGAATCCTCAGCGAGATTTACCTACGCACTCAGAAGATTAATGATCCAGACATCTGCCCATTAATGATTCATCTCGCCATGAAAAACGAGCCTCGACGATCTGTGTTTTCGCAGGAGAAGAAGAAGAAACTTTGGTCTTAAAGAATACTGTCTCCCGCCTTCAGACTTTTCTCAGTGAGGCTTTCCTCAACTTTAAGTCCTCTTCCTCCTCCTCCTCCTCCCCCTACTCCTCCTCCACCTCCTCCTCCTCCTCCTCTTTCCACACTTCCCGTCCGGGGGCCTTCTCGAAATGGCTGTTCACGGGAAGAATTAGAGTTTACGTGAGAAATTGATAAGAGAACATAACTTTTCTCTGTTAGACACATTTCAATGTGCTTATATCATTAGTATGTATATAATATATATATATATATATATATATATATATTATATATATATATATATATAGAGAGAGAGAGAGAGAGAGAGGAGAGAGAGAGAGAGAAGAGAGAGAGAGAGAGAGAGAGAGAGAACAAGAAAAAGTATTTGTTGTCTCTTATTTTGTAGACAGAAAATTGTATTAAATACGTAACTTTCAGCACGGAAATGATAAGATATGTAGGTTACCAAATGTAGTAAAATGAAGATTATTTTTTGAAAGAATCTAGGGTTAAAGTAATAGAGCTGAACATTGAAATACGAATATACATCATGAGATAGAAACTGATTTGAAGGAAAATACGAAGAATCAAAGCCGAATCATTTCCGAAAGAAAGAAAACATATCACTTTTGAAATAAGTCATATTCACAACGTGCAAATGAAAGAAACAAAGGCTCGAGGAAATCGGGGAAGTGAGATAGAAGTGAGCAAAGAGAGACCGCATCGAAAAGGCCAGAGAGAATGAGAAGAAATCAATAAGAAAGAAGCAGAAAGTGTGACAGAACTAGAAAGAAATGGTCCTGAGAGAGAGAGAGAGAGAGAGAGGAGTAAAAGAGAAACAATTTAATCCCTAAGAGGAGGGAAGGGAAAGATCAAAGAGGAAAAGACAGGGAACGAATGGAAGAAGACAGTTATGCAGACCCAAGCCGAAAGAAATAATCAAAAAGGAAAAGGGAAGAAGAAGGCAAAGGGCAACAGAACTAGAGAACGGAATTGGGACAGAGAAAATATAGGCAATATTTTTCATAAAAGTAACAAGCTTTTTATCAGCAACCCTTTTCTCTCTCTCTCTCTCTCTCTCTCTCTCTCTCTCTCTCTCTCTCTCTCTCTCCAGTATGTAAAAATAGACACGAATTTTCATGTAACACTACCAAGAAGATAAATTTATTTCCCGTTTTATATGTGTTCATTTATCCTCGCTGCTAAATGACTCGGCCACCTTACACCTGAAAATATGCAAGGACAATATTTGCGTTTTATTGCTGTTTTACATCCAAGAACATTATGGTGCTTTTATTGTATCACACCAACACAGGCACCTGAGTAGCTCCTACGCTCCTTGAAAGTTAATGGTCAAAATAACTATGAATACCCAACAACTTATTACACTGTTTGAAGGTGAAGTAAGGTTTAAGGTTCTGTTTCCTTCCCAGAGAAGAGGCACAGACAGTGACTGAATCAAATATATATGGACTTAGCAAAAGAGAAATTAAATGGTTTCTTTATTATTGTTGCAACGACAGATTTCTCAAGATAAATATAAATCTTCTTGTCGCGAATGCTATCTGGCATTTGGATGTCGTGATTTTCATCAGCTCAGGATGAGATTTGTATGTGAAGAAACTTCCGAGAGAAAATAAGATCATCGTACGTGAACGTTTCTTGTATGGATCCGTACGAGCCTTGAAAGAAGACGATTTGCATCGCAAGGGTGAATAGTGATGCTGAGGCGTCTTCTAAAATTCGTTAGTAGGCAATTCCACAGAACTACGAAGCCGATGATTGGACGATGGAACGTCAGCAATCACGAGTGAATATCACAAGCAGCTGAGTCCACTATTTCAAGACCGTCAAAAACCATACAAGAAGGAGCTTGGTGCGATTAATAGATCTTCTTTAAATTGAAATAAAGTGTAATTGACGTGTGTGGAAAGAACTTGCACCATCGGCGACAATGTAAGTACGTCAGAAAAGCAGGATACTGTGGGGATTGATCATTCAAACAAATAAATTTTCATTTGAGAAAATGTGATGTTTTTATGTGTGATACATATTCAGAAAGACTGCAATCAGTAGCAGTAGGATGCATGGTCGGTGATTTCTTTTGTTTGTTTGTTTGTATGGTGTGTTTACGTTGCACGGAACCAGTGGTTATTCAGCAACGGGACCAACGGCTTTACGTGACTTCCGAACCACGTGAAGACTGAACTCGTATCACCAGAAATACACATCTCTGACGCCTCAGTGGAATGCCCGAGAATCGAACTCGCGGCCGCCGAGGCGGTAGTCCAAGACCGAACCGACAACGCCACCGAGGCGCTGGTCGGTGATTTCAAATGCTGCGAGAATTAATCGATAAAACTTTATTTTAAAAAATTATGGAGACAGATAAAGCAGATAGAGTGCACCCTTGGTTTTCATACTTGTGCTCTGTGCAATGAAAAAGATTTCATAACTATGATATCGATCACTTTCCATCTCCACTTTCTTCTCCAAAGAGGAACAAGAGGAATTTATTTCTGGTGATAGAAATTCATTTCTCGATATAATGTGGTTCGGATCCCACAATAAGCTGTAGGTCCCGTTGCTAGGTAACCAATTGGTTCCTAGTCACGTAAAACTATCTAATCCTTCGGGCCAGCCCTAGGAGAGCTGTTAATCAGCTCAGTGGTCTGGTAAAACTAAGATATACTTAACATTTTTTTCCATTTTCTTCTATCTAAGTTTTTTACTTAGAGACTGCGCTACAACTGCAAAGCGCTACATGTATAAAAATGCAACATATTTCGGATGCTGCTCCACAATCCAGAGAGAGGAGAGAGACAAACTCGAATGTTTGGACGCACAGGCGAGACATCAGACTGGACATATATCGTGCGATAGATACGTTTGCTGCATTGGTAATAAATATCAGTCGAGGGCTGATATTTTTATTTTACTTATCTACGAACCTTCATAAATATCGTGAATCGTTTTTATATGGCACTTGCTGTAGAGAAAGAAAGCTGGAATTTTCACCAAGCTCGATTCCCAAAGTGTTATACAAATAAAAGTCACAGGTGACCCTTCAGTTGCCAAAACAATTCAAAAAATTGCTGAAGCGAAAAAGACACTAACGTTCAGGCAGGAAACGTTTTCTTTTACACCCCTTTTTTTCCCCTGCTAATAGTTTCCGGGTGATTTGTTTCGCTCATTCTGCCATTAGTCAATAGTCACTATGTAACTATAATATTCACATAATAAGTACACATTTACAAGAGTTTCATTTCCGCGACTCTTTTACACAATACTTCATTTATTACGATTGTACCGTCCTACGAAGTGGAATGTTTTCCCTCTAACATTAATAATATTCCCATCGATGCTGTTGCCATATGCATGGCTACGAAGCGTTTCTGCGACTAAAAATATTGATTTATAAAGATTCCTTCTGAGCTCCCAACGGATACCTGCATTCGGACAGAGAAATACGGAGTCGCGACTATGGTTGTCTTTCTACTGCGTTTCGTAGG
>NC_061106.1:25432860-25440360 GCF_015104395.2 Macrobrachium nipponense
ATGTGTGTGTGTGTGCGTGTGTGTGTGTATGTATGTATGTGCGTGTGTATACGAGAGAGAGAGAGAGAGAGAGAGATTTCCTGACTGCATCAGAATGGAGCCAAGGATAAAAAAACACAAAGGTTAGTTCACACATCCGTATAAAAAGACTGAGAAGAATATAGGGAATGAGGAGCGAAAACTGCCAAATAGAACAGAACAATCCCTCGCTGTCTGTGAGGACTATTCCAAAAAGCTTAATACGAGATCATCCTGATGAAACGAAAATAGCAAAAATACCGAGGCTCTCCTCGGTGATCAATTCTCCGTATCCCTTTTTCATTCCACTCTAATTCCGACTTCAGGAATAGCAAAACAACGATTCACTAGCGATTGGGTCGTTTTAACTGAGATTCTCCCCCACCCCCCCACCTCCCTTTCTTTTTTCTTCTTTTTCTTCTTCTTCTCTCGTCTCGAAAAATCACGGATCGCTTAAGAAACTCTTAAAAGCATTGCTCTTCATCGAGGAATTTGAATTTGTGCTTTGTGATAAAAAGTTATTTTGTCGAAGATTTTTATTTTGTCCAAGTTTTTTATTTTGCCAAAGTTTTTCATTTTGTCGAAGCTTTTCATTTTGTAGTAGTTTTGCTATTTTACTGTAGCTTATTTTGTCGATGCTTTTTATTTTGCCGTAGCTTTTATTTCGTTGTAGCTTTTTATTTTTTCGAAGCTTTTTATTTTGCCGAAGCTTTTTATTTTGTCGAAGCTTTTTATTTTGTTGAAGCTTTTTATTTTGTCGAAGCTTTTTATTTTGTCGAAGCTTTTTATTTTGTCAAAGCTTTTTATTTTGCCGTAGCTTTATTTTGTCAAAGTTTTATATTTTGCAGAAGCTTTTTATATTGCCAAAGTTTTTCATTTTGCTGAAGCTTTTTATTTTGTCGTAGCTTTTTATTTTGTCGAAGCTTTTTATTTTGCCGTAGCTTTTATTTTGTCGAAGCTTTATATTTTGCAGAAGCTTTTTATTTTGTCCAAGTTTTTTATTTTGCCAAAGCTTTTTATTTTGCCGAAGTTTTTCATTTTGTCGAAGCTTTTCATTTTGTAGTAGTTTTCTATTTTGCTGTAGCTTATTTTGTTGATGCTTTTTATTTTGCCGTAGCTTTTATTTTGTCGAAGCTTTATATTTTGCAGAAGCTTTTTATTTTGCCGAAGTTTTTCATTTTGCCGAAGTTTTTCATTTTGTCGAAGCTGTTCATTTTGTAGTAGTTTTCTATTTTGCTGTAGCTTATTTTGTTGATGCTTTTTATTTTGCCGTAGCTTTTTATTTTGTTGTAGCTTCTTATTTTGTCGAAGCTTTTTATTTTGTCGTAACTTTTTATTTTGTTGAAGCTTTTTATTTTGCTGAAGCTTGTTATTTTGTCGAAGCTTTTTATTTTGTTGAAGCTTTTTATTTTGTCAAAGCTTTTTATTTTGTCGAAGCTTTTTATTTTGTCAAAGCTTTTTATTTTGCCGTAGCTTTTATTTCGTCGAAGGAACGGTGTTATTATCATTATCACTATTGCTACATTTTTTTTTATCTTCTATTTATAAGTCTGGTCCTGTAAGATATAAAGCATACATAACATTTTTTGTACAGATGACATACAAAGCAATGACAACTTCAAAAAGAGAGAGAGAGAGAGAGAAGAGAGAGAGAGAGAGAGAGAGAGATCCTCCTACTACAGCTTTTATTTAAAAACCCGCGACCTGCACGATAAAATGACGTCTGCTACTTTGAAAGGATTTTTTTGAAAGTATTTCTGTCCTGCCGTGACGGTCCGTTGAGTGCCATTTAGTATGTGACTAAAGATATTCCGATACTTTTCACTTTTCTGTAAAAGAAACTTTTTCTGTCCGCCCTCTGATCTTAAAACCTAATGAGGGTAGAGGGCTGCAAATTGGTTATGTTGATCATCCACCCTCCGATCATCAAACATATCAATTTGCAACCCTCTAGCCTCAGTAGATTTGATTTAAGGTTAAAGTTAGCCACACAACGGATGCGTTAAACAAGCTTATATATATATATATATATATATATATATATATATATATATATATATATATATATATATATATATGTGTGTGTATATATATAAATATATATATCTATATATATATATATAATATATATATATAGATATAATATATATATATATATATATTATATATATAATATATATATATATATATATATATTCAAAGGAAAAACCAGGTTTGGAGCCTTGATATATTAAGTCATAGGCGCGCGCGCTCGTAATATATATATATATATATATATATATATATATATATATATATATATATATATATATATATATATATATATATGTATGTATGTATGTGTACAGAGAGAGAGAGAGAGAGAGAGAGAGAGAGAGAGAGGAGGTCTGTTTACAGCATTTTATCATCTCGAAATTATTTTCTCTTACTTCACAGAGATGTTGGTTATCTTAGCAACGGTCATGGGCTTATCAGCTTCCTTCTGTCACCAAATACTAAAACATTGTAGTATAGTAAGTAATAAAATACAATAATATCCTGACGTTTAATAAATCCCACTGACATCAAGATAGGAACATTCGGTTGCACTCAAAAGTCAGAGAGTAGCGTATGATACAAGGGGACGGATAAATTGCAGTGAGATTCTCAAGTTAAGGACTCGGATAAAAGCAGAGTCGTGTTTTCCAGAGACTTCCTTTATTGAAGTCTGCAAGGAATGATCGAGAGCTGAATTTCTTCGCCAAAGAATATCAAACTTAGTTATGTTTTCGTCTTGTTAATCTTTTCTCCTTCATCCTTTTCCTTCTATTCGCCTTTTCTAATTCTTCTTCGTTTTAATCCGATATGGTTTTCCGCGATGACAGCCTTAAATTCCTCATTTTCCGCGATGGCAGCCTTATATTCCTCGTATATTACAGGAGAGTAATCCTTGTCGTGTTCTTGTCATTTTCAGTGCAATGTTTGCTTATTCCTCATTAAAGAATCGAACTCAAACTAGTCTTCTAGTTCCTTTATAAGCTCCGGGAACAGTTGTGCGTATAGTTATATACCTGAGAACGGAAACGAATACAACAGCTTTCTATTCAAAATAAAATATCTACATACTTTTGAAAAGATACATTAGCTTTAAGTGAATTCTGAAATATCATTCCATGCCCATCCATCCTACAGTAAGGATTCACTGCCAGGCTTCGTTAAAGCATCTCCTACAGGGTTTCTCAGAGCTCGAAAACTTTTCTGTGTTTGTGCCAACTGCTTCAAGTCACTTATCACTGTTAACAGCTCCACAGTGACTGTATTTGGTATTTAGATTCTTTACATGACAAATCAAAACTGAAGACTTTGAGAATTGTAAGTATACGTGAAAATTCACTTGCGAGGTCAGCATAATTGTACAAGAGGGCATACACACAAACACGCACGCACGCACACGCACACACACACACACACACACACACACACACACATATATATATATATAATATATATATATATCATCTGCACATAATTTTATATAGTCTCAAGTGAAACACCATGAAATCTTTGCTTAGAATTTCATTTTGATACGGAAAACAGCGATAGATTACTTTACGAAACAATGTGTTCGTTACTTTCATTTGATTGAGAAGGCCATTTTAACTTTACATCTTAGGTTTTTGTGATAATTATTACTAATGAAGCAATATTTATACTGATTACACTGATGATAATGAAGTGATAAGGGTAATGAACTAAAAAGTAAGAGTACGTTATCACGATTCCGCATTTCACAGTAACAATAAAACGCCCATTTACGCTTTTAAAAAATGAAGAAAAGACCTGAAACATGACCAGATCATAAGTATACCGGAAGCAAAAGTCTTCGTCTGATAGGCTCTAACAAATGGGGCGGTGATTCTGATGTACGAGTTGTTAGACAGGAAAGTAAAATCCTACCGCTCTTCTTTCCTGTTCCCACATCCATCAGGCCCAGATCCATCGGCACAAAGACAGAATTTTTCGAACGCTCGAAAGAGTCGATTTGAACAGATGTTAAAAAAAGCTTTAACATCGACAAAACCTATGTTGCCTGTGGCTTAAAGTATTTGGTCATAATTGCCTTCACGTATTGCAAAAACTTATTTTTTTCCGTTGCTCTCTCTCTCTCTCTCTCTCTCTCTCTCTCTCTCTCTCTCTCTCTCTCTCTCTCTCTCTCTCTCTCTCAAAATCATTAAACGACTGAAAGTTTTTATTGAAGGCTGCTGACCAGCATGTCTGTTTCGTACAGGATTATTTCGTCTCGGAGAAATAAAACAATAAAGTAAAAAAATGCGCCGAAGTTTCTTCCAGGCAATCGAGTTTTCTGTACTACGTATCATGCTGAATGAAACTCTCGATGTGCTTCTGTATGAAACTCGCAGCCACTGAGCCACAACCAGGCAGCGCTCAGTTGCTCCCCAGACGCGGCTAAGTGACTATGCGTTGGCGGCTGGTACCTGTGACGGTGTTAGACGCACGATCCATGGCTAACTTTAACCTTAAACAAAATAAAAAATACTGAGGTTAGAGGGCTGCAATTTGGTACGTTTGATGATTGGAGGGCGGTTTGCCAACATACCGATTTGCAGCCTTCTAGCCTCAGTAGTCTTTAAGACCTGGGGGTGGAGAGAAAAAGTGCGGACAGACAGACAAACATCAATTTCAATAGTTTTCTATTACAGTCAACTAAAAAACTGAGAAAAAACAATTTATATTCTAAATATTTTGAGAATATAAAGCAATACTACTTGGTTGTCGGATGTTTAGCAAAACTTTGAATTATTTTGTCATTTCCTATCATAACTGTAAATAAAACCGTAAACAAAAAGAATGCAAGATATTTCAAGTTTCATTCAAGGCAAAATGAAGTTCATAAATATGTGGGATTGTCCAATTTCTAGAAGAGGACGAAAATTCTTGAATATAAAAAAAAATATGCATATTCCACGACAAAGGTCGATCTCTGTTAAAAATATCAAATAAAAACCTGAAAAAAGTCCTTTTTTTCAGCTGGATCACTGGAAAAGAAACATCACACCTTAATCTTTTTCTCTCTCTCTTTTTTCAAGCTGGATTAGTACTTCTGCCACATAAAAGTATTGAAAATTACTTTATTTCTAGACAGACAAGGACAGGATGCTAATCGTTCTGTAACATCAGCGTTATAAAATCAAAGAGAGACATTACTGAAGGTGTTTACAGCGTCCCTGGCTTAAGCCACTCTTTAGCCTTTTACTTTAATTCCAATCCGGCTTCCTTTTTTCTGTCTTCCTGTCAAGCGTCTCTATCTATGTCTGCCAATTCACTCTACCTCATCTGCTTTATTTTCTAGCTCTCTTTACCTTGCTGCCCAACCATTCCAAACCGCCCCCCCTCCCCCCACTTCGCTGTCTTGATCGCTGAATGACTGAAAGTGTTCCAGTGATCCCTTTGACAGCCTAAATTCTTCTTCTTTCCCACCGCTATCTTTACACTATGGGGTCGGTTGCCTGATGCGCCTTTGCTTACAACATCAGGCATGGTTTATTATTTGGCAAAGGGGTTTTTACGACCAATTGCCCTTGCTGTCATCAACCACAGACACTGGCGTTGGGCCTCGCCTTTGACTAAATAATCCACCTGCAAGGCAGCAGTTTCCACAGTTATTGGCGGTGGGCCTAGCCTTTTACTAAAAAAGTAAGAATGCAAGGCAGCAGCTGTCCTTTTAGACGCCTTTTACGACACGCAGGACCTACGGTGGTAGTATTCTTACGACCCTACCACAGGGTGGCTTTGACTGCCTAAATTCCGTCAATCAAATCAACAGTGACCTAGAGAACCCGGGCTTCGGGGACCAGTGTCAACATCAACAGAAACTTTACCCGTTCCAGACAATAGTTACTACGAAGCATTTTGTCGCCATGGAGACAAGTCAAGGGACACGGGTCAGGCAAAGTAGCCTATGTATAAAAAACTTGTTACGGTAGTTCATATAGCTTTTACGTCTGATATACTCGGCTCTTTCCCTCTTCATTTGTTTTGTCTTTACATTCTTTAATGTGGTATAATAACAGTCGTTTCTTATGAAGCCCAAAACAAAAAGAGCTAAATTTTATTGTCTACTCGCATCAAGACTTCTTACATGATAAAACATTTTTGCTACCTTGCATAAATATTACTTTAATAAAAAAATATAAACATCTGGGGGTTCAACTGAACTTCAGACTTATAATAAAATGCTAAAACACGCAATAAAGAACATAAAGATTAATAAAATAAAATAAAAAAAAAAATGGACTGCTACGCTTTACAGATCGCAGCATGAAATTGGACAGGAAAGAAAATAGACATATTTTTCGAAGCGGGGGATTTCTTTCAGAAAAATAAAAACTGGGAGGATTTGCTGGATGGCCCGAAAGCCTCGTTCTGCCATGTAGTAATATTTCTGTCTCTCTTATTTTTTCTTGATAGTTTTACTACACCGTTGCTTTTTTCCATTAGGCATTTCTCTGTTTTCTGTTAAGCGACTTTGACATTGCTGTGAATATCTGAAGGAGACTGAAAAGGGACATTGTTTTTATATCTTATGATAAGAATTTAGGAAATTCTGCTTCAAAACTACACTTAAAAAGGTTCCACGATCATTTGAATGCTGAAGGGAATTGAAAGATTTGTATGATGCTTCCTAATACAGAGATAAAATTAATAAAAACAAGCTTACTTGGGCCCCATGCTAAAATCTACGGTCACATAGCACATTGTTTCATCATCAACGAAAATTAAAATTAGTAAGTTATATTTTCTTAGAAATAATTGTTTTGTACTGTTTAGTATGCACATTATTTACTTTTTCATCTACACTCAAATAAATAAATCATAAATATCCTATCCTAAGATTCCCGTATCTTTAACTCAACCCGGAGCACCCTTTTCAGTCCTTTTTAGGCTTTTACATTGGGCTTTCCTACCAACCCCCAAGAAGAAGAATAACAACAACAACAAAGTAGTTTGTAGGCTTACAAGCGATGATAACCTTCTTCTTCTCAACTTACTCCCTAGCCAGCGCTTAAAGTTTGAGAATTGGAGGGTAGTCGAACCTGACCGGAGGCACCCACATTTTGCCTTCTTGAGAAGGTGCCACAGAATAATGCTAGATAATCTATTGTGCATCATTATACCGTGACCGGACATAATGAGCATAAAGCCACAATAATGTATATGAGACTGTATTTTTCTATTTTGAAAAATGCAGTCTCACTTACATTATTGTGACTTTTTACCTCATTAACACTAGATGAATCGATTTGAACTGCTTAATGTTCAACTTTCGAAATGAAATTATCACCATATATTGTTAACTAAGGCCATAAAACGCAGTAAACCGATGGAAGTGTTCCTTGCTTTCAATGAGTAACGGTCCAGTACAGGAAGTAACTCAGGTAACAGATGATATTAAAAAACCCCAAAAATGTATACAAGCTGCGC
>NC_061106.1:25445360-25467860 GCF_015104395.2 Macrobrachium nipponense
TGTTGTAAGGTTCTTTTTTATTTTGATACACGGTCTTTTTTTACCGCCTCTAATGCATTGTTTAGTACACTATCTGGAAATTTCAGTTTCTTGCCTTATTGTTTTGTCCAGAATAGAAATGTACATAGGAAGAAATATTAGTAGGTTTTCTGTAAACACTAGTATTAAACCCAATACTATTTCTCCGTATGAGGACACCTAAATAGGGTAGGCATCCATCTTTTTCCATTTCCATAGTAAATTTAATTGATGGTACTAATAGATTTAAGTTGGCAAAAAAGTTATTTACATCTTCGTTCTCTAGCCATACACAAATTATGTCATCAACATATCTAAACCAAGGTACATTGTGTGGAATTATATTGTTTAAAATTTTCTTTTCAAAAAATTCCATATATAAATTACTTAGCACAGGGGACAGAGGGTTTCCCATTGCCATACCAAAATTTTGAGAGTCAAATTTTCCATTGAATTCAAATTTACAGTCTTTTACACATAATTTGATCAGTTCAATTAAGGTATTTTTTGAAAATGGAATATCCAGCTGTTTGTTTTCTAATAATTCCGATAGAAACTCCAATAGATCGTCAATAGGCACCTTTGTGAATAGTGATATTACATCAAAGCTCACAAGTTTCGATTCACTATTAACTTGTATACTATTTAGTTTATTCATCAAGTCCACATTATTCTTTATATTGGCATAGAGATGTTACCTACCAATGGGTTAAGCATATCCACTAAATACTTCGCTAATTTATAAGATGCGGAACCCACTGAGCTGATAATTGGTCTGGCAGGAAAGTTTGTTTTATAGGTTATTATCGTACCACACATATACGGTAGCAATGGAGAGGTCACACACAACTTCTTTATAAGGCTTTCGTTACCTTTTAGCAGATTCTTCACTTTTTTATTGAAACCACTATTCACAATGTCTATCGGGTTCTTATTTAATTCTTTATAAGTACTATGATCACCCAAAAGACTTTCCATTTTTTCTATATATTCATTTTTGTTTAAAATTACTAGGGCACCTGATTTATCTGCTTTTGTCATGTATATATTTTTTATCTTTTTTCAGTTCATTGACGGCATTCATAAATCTTTTGGGTGCGTTAGTGGTGTCTGACTTTTTCATACTTCCATAAATCACTCCCTTAATTATGGTCACCTCTTCACTAGATAAATCACTATATTTTTCCAGGTTGCACAGCCCTTTAGTAATTTCTACACTATTTAAACTTCCAGTTGATACAGCAAAATTTAACCCATAGCCTAAAGCGGTTACATTACTATCCAGATTCTTGTTTGATAAATTGACGACACATTCATGATTGGCGTTGGTAGTCCAGGGGCTTCTTTCGATTAGGAGTTTCATTTTGTTGTCGTGTTTACGTTTAAGCTTCTGATACACTTTCTTCCTCATATTCATATAACAATATTCCCGTGGAGAATCTCTCCAAACCGGTGGTATTGAGGCTTCAAAATGACGTCTTATTCTCGATAGATCTTCAAAATTCTTTTTAGTTTCCAATGTCTTAATACTGATATGTTTTTCCAAAATGGCTCGTTGTATTTCACCGAACGGTTGGTCTTCTAATTTTGACAAGGACTTAGGTGTTCCTTGTTTGTATGAGCTTGAGTGAGGGCGCCTGCAAAGTCAGTGACTGCATATGTCTATTATTTTTCACCTGTGGATATGTGTGATATATATACATATATATATATATATATATATATATATATATATATATATATATATATATATATATTATATACTTATACTATGTATGTATATATCTATATATAGTATGTATATATATACATATATATATATATATATGTATATATATATATATATATATATATATATATATATATATATATACATATATACTGTTCAACTCCATTAAAACGTAGAAGAGCAAAACCCCAACAGCTAAAATTCTAAACTCTGAAAAAAAAAGAGAAAAAATTGAAATTCGCAAGGCTTCCTTTTCCTACCAAGCTTTAAATCTCGATTAGCGAGGAAGAGCTCAAGCTGGTGAGCGCACAGTGGGTTTAAGCGCTGAGCTTAATCTGCCTAGCCGGGATTCGAAACCACGGGGGGGGGGGGGGGGGGGGGGGCGGGGGGGGGGCGGGGGGAGAGGGGGAAGTAACTATCTTCCTCTCGTGTCACACCGCTCCAGACTTCAGGTTCTGAAAGGATGAACTCCAAAATGAAAAACTAAAAAAATAGAAATATGTAACTTGAATTCAACTTATATGTGCTTACATTGGTCTCATGAGTATGACCGATACACTGATTAAGCATACATACATACATACATACTATACATACATACATACATACATACACATACATACATACATATCATATACATATATATATATATATATATATATATATATATATATATATATATATATATATAGATATAATGCGTGATTTCTCTTGGTATTCTAAAATGTGCAAGTATATTACAATACTGATTAAACCTTGATCAATTATAAAAGGGATAACACTGACCATCTTCCCTGGTCAAGAAGTATTTGAATCTTTGTATTTGGAAAAAAAAAAGATGTTCAAAATAGTAGTTGTTATTTGGTTAAAAAAGGAAAAGAATGGAAATTTTTAGGCTTCCACCTTCTTGAATTCGTTTTCCTGTAACCCGTTTCCTTATGGATTGGAAAGTGAGAAGTATTGACCTTTCCTCGTAAAAAAAGAAGGAATAACTTCCAAGATCCTCTAAGTAGAATAACGCCAAGTTCTTCCGAGAAAAGGGACACTACCTCATATCTGAAGTCGTTTTAATTCATAAACGGATAGACTCCCCCGAGTTATTCGTGCATCTGCATCAGAGAATTAGTTGTGCGAATGGAAATCCAAAAGCATCAAAGTCACGGAGTACCAAAACCAAAACGTTTTTTTTTTTTACCACGCCATCACCAAGTGGCATCACTGAATATGCTTGTCTCGAATCACGAACACACACTTCCGATACAACGGCGCATTCAAGGGCAGAATTCCCCGACTCGGGTAAAATGGCCGCTGAGCATTCACTAACGTCCTCTGCTGCCGATTTAATGGATTCTGAAATGAGCCGTGGAAGTTGCAAAAGGGCCTCTCCAGTCGGCACAAAGGGCCGAAAGCAGGATTTAGGAAATGTCCAACTGTGTCCTAACGTTGCCTCCAGAAAAGGGTCTACGTGATTACTGAAATTTCTTACCCGATCATTAGATGTGCTAGGATTCTCCGGATGTGGATTAGGGTTTATGTAAAGTAAAAATGAAACAAACTATATTCTATTTCCGATGAAGAATATGTTGCAAAATAACAGAAATAGAGCTGTTCGAAATAAATAGCCCATTCAAAGTTGTGACTTTTTTCCGTTATATCATGAACAAGTAAAAATGCAATCAAGGTTTTTGTACAACGTATTATACTGTATGAGCCGCAGCCCATAAAGCTTTCTGTCAAGGTCCGATGGTGGACTGCCCCATAGCGTTGTCAGACGCACGATGATAGGTAACTTTAACCTTAAATAAAATCTAAACTACGGTAGCCAGAGGGCAGAAAGTTGGTATGTTTGATGATTGGAGTGTGGATGATCAACATACTAATTTGTAGCCCTCTAGCCTCAGCAGTTTTTAAGATCTGAGGGCGGACAGAAAAATTGCGGACGGACAGACAAAGCCGTCGCAATCGTTTTCTTTTACAGAACACTAAAATGAATCAAATCACTCCTGGGAGGATAAACCGAATACATAAATAAATAAGAAGTAAATAACTTCGCCCAAATACGCCTTCTATGAATAAGGTCTCCAACATCTGATGTCGAACCATTGCTCTCCTGTGAGGTCCTCCCTTAAGTAGTCACCCGTGTCGAGTCCTTGAGCTGGATGATGAAGGAAGGAAGAGCAGCCAATTGCCAGCACTTGGGAAGAGGAAATGAAGGGTGAGGGCAAGATGGATGATGACGTTTCTCTCGCTCGGCAACTTGGGCCTGAATTGTCACCTGCTCTTAATCCGGACTGGCGCCTCTGATTGAACAGAATATTATCATTCCCTCGCAAGTCGCTATGAAATAAGAGAAGGAAGATGTTCATGTGGCACGGTGGAGATGAAAACAAAAACAAGTAACAAATGCGCTGAAGTCTTTTCTGTACAGCGAATAATGCTGTAGGAAACTCTCAGCAACGGCCCATGAAACTCTAAAGCACGTCCCGTAAAAATTTCAGACCGGTGGTGGCCTGTGTTTTTTGTACTTATAGCAGTGTAACCTTAAATAAGATAAAAGCAACTAACGCTAAACGGTTGCAATTTCATATGTATGATGATTGCAAGGTGGATGATCAACATACAAATTTGCAGCCCTCTTGCCTTTGCAGTTTTTAAGATCTGAGGGTGGGCAGAAAAAGTGCGGATGGAAAGACAAAGTCATCTCAATACTTCCCTTTTACAGAAAACTAACAAGTTATTGTTTGGTGTTTATTCTGAACACGTTTGAACTTCACATCAAAATATTAGTTTGTCAGCATCATCGTTTATTTCGTTGTTATAATTTTCAAAACATTTAGGAAAGTGTAACATACCACTGAAAGGAACGTGTAATTAAAACACACAGAAACAACTGAGTAACGTGTGTGCATATATATATATATATATATATATATATCTATATATATATATATATATATATATATATACAGCTACAACGTCGTGTCATATCCAGTTCGCTCTACCTCGGAAATAATGTGTTTTCATATATGAATATAATATATTTAATTGATAGTCGTGTGGGTTAAGGCGTCAACTGTACGTCGTGAGTTCTTGTGTTCCGTGGTTCGAGCCCATGAGACGATGAACTTCTTATCAACTAAAAGCTATACTGGAAAGAAACGAATAAAAGGTCATTTTAAGGATTCGAAGGGAGTTGGTGCAAATTTGAAAACATTACGGGAAATGGCTGCTGAGAATTAAGGGTCCATTAAAATGGTGAAAAATAATGACAAAAATGAAGGTCCAACATTACGTTTTGGTTGGGTCTTGAAGGGGAGACTTTTTAACTAAAAGGGTGTATAAGGTAATTCTGGATAAGGAAAAGGTTCCAAGCGAAGGAGTGAGAGAAATAAATGTGGAATATGAATTAAAATCAAGAAACTGAATACAACCATAATGCGCGAATGAAAAATAAAATAACACAGAAAACTATAATATAGGTTAACTAGACACGAAATTCACAAGTTAATCCTTGAGATTTGAGCGGTTTACCGAAGGGGCTGCAGGCAATTCATTAATTTGGGCTTCTCTAACGTTCAGGTATTTCGGCGGCTGGCAGCAGGCTATCACGGACGTAGCTTGCATATTGTCCAAGGTATTTTCATTATTTTACGCAGAAAAGTAAATGCAATTGTATGATTATCATCACTTTAGCACGTGATTCATTTATCAGGCATATCCACAGGTGAGAAATAAGAGACGGGGTGTAGTGCCTGACTGGTTTCAACTTTTGGCTTAAAATAAAGTCGAAACTGGTCCGGACCTACAGCCCGTCTCTTATTTTTCACCTGTGGATATGTGTGATACAATTGTATATGCTTGTTTTTATCTAGTTTCCCATGGTGCTGCCCGCATGTTCTCCCTTCAGTATTATTCCTTGGTGGAAATGAAGTCCTTGGAAAAGGAATGTGTCAATGGAGCAGGGATAGACAAATTCTACAGACATTGCAAAGGCAGATTCACAGCTAGTCAGACAGAAAAACGGCAGTTCTTAAGAATGTGGAGCGATTACGAGAAATTATACCCAGAGGGTCATTCAAACTGATATACTAGTTCGGTATCTGGCAGGGCTACAGCAAAATCAAAATCTTAAGTCATTATATACAGTCGAATCAATAAATGAGTTTTCTGGAATTAGCATCGGTTTCTCTTTCATTTCAGATTATTCATCTGCTAAATGTATCTCATTTCCTGTTCAAAAGTATCAGACCCACTCATGAAATGCTGATTATTGTGTAGTTATCAAAATATTTACATAAAACGGTCTTTAAACAAGTGAATATTACCTGCATTTCTCTCTCTCTCTCTCTCTCTCTCTCTCTCTCTTCTCTCTCTCTCTCTCAGAAAATATAGGAAAAATCACCATGAAGAGCGAGGGCCTTATTGAATCCCATAGGGTTCGAAACTCTGCCTATTTCTCAGTGAAGTGTTTGTCAAGGTCTCGAGTCTCGAAATATCGCTGAAAGGACTTGACTTCCGTCTGAATAAAAAAAAGTCTTAAATAAACAACTTGAAAGATATAAAGGAAAAAGTCTTCAAAGAATTTCTTTTCGTATTTTGATTGAAGAAGGCGAAGGAGAGGGAAAAATAATATATGAAAATAGCTTCATGTAGCGTCACTGATATGAAACGGAAACGAATAAATTTAAAACCATTGTCACTTGGTCCAAGCAAAGAATATATAGCTTTTTACTTTTAAAATCATTTCTTATTATTCTACAATTTCAGATGAATGGAATGGAATATAGTTTAGGCCAAAGGCCAAGCACTGGGGCCTTTGAGGTCATTCAGCGCTGGAAAGGAAATTGAGAGTAGGTAGGTTCGAAAGGTTTAACAGGAGGAAAACGTCTCAGTTGCACTATGGAATAATCGTTAGGAGAGGATGGATAGGTAGATGGAAGAAATATAATATGAATGGAGGTAGAGTAAAAGGATTGAAAGGGGTTGCAGCTAGGGGCCGAGGAGACACTGCAAAGAACCTTTAGTATTGCCTACAGGGCACCCCATGAGGTGCACTGACGGCACTACGGGAAATTTCAGATGAAAACCCTTATGAGTGTGTCAACAGACAACATGCCCTAGAGGGCTCCATCAGGAAATTAGCCTGCAAAAAGTGACAGGTTACAGAAAAAGGTTATAAATAAATGAACCTGATAAACCCGATTTTGGGAGACGCCAACAGAGAGCAGGAATTGATCTGGAATTTAAAAGATTGGCAAACTATTCCAATTTTAGTTGCAGTCAAAATAAAGCTCCTAGAATTCTAAATAGTATTAAATCTGTTACTAGAAAATGACAGTATCTAAAATAAATAAACAAGTGTGAAATGCGCCGAGGTTTCTTCTGCACAATCGAGTTTTCTGTACATGAGATACGACCGGTAGCGCTCCAGTTGCTCCCCAGATGCGGTAGAGTGAGGACGCGTCCCACGCCTTCGGAAAGCGCTGCCAGATGCACGATCGATGGCTAACTTTAACCTTAGATAAAATGAAGGCTTCTGAGGCTAAAGGGTTGCAATTTGGTAAGTTTGATGATTGGAAGGTGGACGATCAACATAACAATTTGCAGCCCTCTAGCCCTAGTAGTTTTTTAGATCTGAGTGCGGACCATGAAAGTGCGGACAGACGGACAGACACAGCTTGCACAATAGTTTTATTTTATCTCTTTTACGGAAAGCCAATAAAAAGGAATACGCCCACAAATAAAAAAAAAAAGTAAGTGGTAGACCAGTCAAGGCATTTCATGCGGTGCACTGTATGCATTCCTTAAGGTTCTTTGCAGAGTCCCTTCGGCCACTAGGTGCAACCCATTTCATTCCATTTACTGTTCCTCCTTTCATATTCTCTTTCTTCCAGTTTAATGAACACCATCTCCTAAAAATTGTTTCAAAGTGCAACTACTTTGAGGTTTTCCTCCTGTTACACCTGAACAACCTTTTTACTGTCAATTCCTATTGCAGCGGTGAATGACCTGATAAGCCCTAAAATTCTATATTCCATTCCATTCCTACTAATAAAATGTTGCATTCATTATCTTTCTGATCTTTAGATTAATGTTTGTAATTTTCATATGACGAGATCACGTGACTTCACTCAGGAAACGAACATTTTCAGGTACACTTATAAGGTTTCATTGACAATGCAGTTTCTCAAAGTAAAACAAAAATAATTTTTAGATGTCCTCGACTCGCCAGGAGGAGAACGGCGATCGATCCTATGGTGGGGCTCTATTTTAATACACGCTGACGTCATCAAGGAATTATGTATACAGTAGTTAGTCGATTGTAGTGAATTGCACAAAAGATAGCAAACTCGACGGTAGTAAAACTCGATGATAGTATGGTCAACACTACACACATACACACACACACACACATACGTCGAGGCTCACACTGATAGGAAAATAAAAATATGTACACACTCAAATATTGGACTACAAGTGTATGTGCGAGCCAGAGAGACAGAGAGAGAGACGATAGTAGATACTATTGTGGAAAGAAGACAAAACCAATCAAAAGAAGTATATTGTATCAACATGTCTAGAGTGAAAAAAAAAAAATTCAGATTCACCGTTTGGCAGCTCACCCATGCAGTTTAGGAATTCCCAAACGACCTAACCATGACTAAATAAATCATAAAATAAAAGGGTACAATTCTGCAACAAAAATTCGTCGATATAACAATTTGCTGATGAAGGCCTGAACACTGCTACTGCATGTGTATGTATGTAAACAAACGTAAGAATCACAATGGAGTTAGCTGGTAAGAAAACACTCTTTCAATGAATATCTCCAAACGAAACTGAATATAAAAAATAGTATTCGGACGACATGTTCTCGTTCAGATATACTAGTGGAACGTTTTCTCTTAATGAAAAAAACGAAGAAGAGACGATTTTGTACAAAACGACAAACTAATCGACGAGAACTCAGTCATAGGAGATTCATATTTATTAAATGAGAGAGATTTTAACTCACTCTCTCTCTTTCTCTCTCTCTCGGTCAGCTGTGGCCAGAGTTTTCACGGTTGGCAGGAGAAACCAATTCCAACCCTAAAACGACGCTGTGTAGGAAATCCCCCAAAACTATTCACTAAGTCTCTCCAAATCCGATTGGGGAAGGGGGAGCGAGCGAGGGGAGGTAAGGGGAGGGGAAGGGAGGGAAAGGGAAGGGAAGGGTCCTGTTTATCACAAACGTGGTCAATGAGAGCTAACGCAGGACATCGTCAGTCACCGATGGCTCTCATCGTGGCGGGGGTCCTACCAACCTCCTCTCCCCCCCCCCCCCCATTAACCACCCCCTTCCAAATAAAAACATCCACCGAAATTTGGAATGGAAGAAGCTAAATTGACATAATCTCGGTCAATGTTTATATTCGGTAACGAATCGTTGCCATCCCACTGGTGGTGCTGCCTTCCTTAATCATTCCCCCTAAAAGTTTGGATATGTTTACCATGTACCTATATAGCCACACCCCCATCCCGCCCCGGCCCCCACATACACAGAATGCAGCCTCATTTCTAAAGACTTCCTCAGAAACCAGAAGGTTGCAATTCTCCCTAAAGGGAAAAAAACCTGTATGGAAATAAATATAAATAATATATAGATATATATATATTATATATATATATATATATATATATATATATATATATGTGTGTATGTATGTGTGTGTGCATGCATACATATGTACATAAGATTTACACACATAGTGTATGTATAAATAAAGGTGATGCCACGGAGGAAAATGGAAAGGCGAGAAAGCCAAGAACTTTCGGTCTAACACGACCCTTTACTTAGGCACAGTTGTGGCATCACCATTATTTATACATACCATCACGTTTTATATACTTCGCGATCAAGTTATTCATATAGCATGTATGTATGCATATCTAAGTATAAAACTCAGTCTTGGACTAAAAGAAAAAATTTTCTAACTTCGTTCTTAGGTCTTAATTCAGGATGCCATCAAAAAGCCCTAGGGCAACCAGACTTACAAGTCCCATTTTAGAAAATAGGTGAAAGGAGGGTTTTAGGATATATCCGAAGAAATGTGACAAATATATTACAGAGAACATAATACAAAAATTTTGCATTCCCAAGCCAATAGAGGACAAAAGAAATTCAGGGGAGTAAGGCGTCAGGATTCCTTTGAAAAGGAAGAGAAAATTAATAAAAGCAGCAGTTCCTACATTGATTTATAGATTGATTGATTAATTATAGATTCACTTTTCCAGCTTCTCGTTTTCACTCGTGTCGTCTACAATTTCATGCCCATGTTCTGGCGCAATGTGTTCCAGTTGGAAATTCCTCTGAGCAGTCCCATGGAGGAACATCATTAACATATATTTGTCATGTTCTCGCAAAGCTTCCTCCTGTATTCGTAGCTGCTCTCTGAAACACTTCTCGTCTCTCATCCTGTTTTCCTCCTGTATTTGGTACTTCTCTTTCACTTCGCAATCCTTGAGAAGTGGCTGCACTTCCAACGGGGTTTCACTCTTCTTCTTCCTCAGGGATAAGATCTTCTTTACACTCTAACAAGCGCTTTGAGGCTCTGTTCTTAGGTATAATGCCAAGCACTGGTGCAACTAAGGCCATTCATCGCTGAAACGGACATTGACAGTAAAAGGCTTGAAAGATGTAACTGGAGGAAAACCTCGCGGTTACACTATATAATAATCATTAGGAGAGGGTAGGCAGTAAGGTGAAAGAAAGAGAACGTGAAAGGAGGTACAGTGAAAGGAATGAAAGCGGTTGTAGCTAAGGGCCGAAGAGACGCTGCAAAGACCCTTAAGTATTGCCTACATTGCACCTCGTGAGGTGCACTGACGGCGCTACCCAACTACGGGGTACATCTTATGGTATTCATTACTTGCATTTTCAATCTAACTTCCGATACAAGAAATCACAACGTCTATACAGCTTGAGTGAATGAGACAGGAGTTGCCTAATGACTGACACTGTTTGAATAAAAAATTTTGTGCACTCACGATTCATGTTATATTATTCTGCAAAATACTGGTAACGGCTGCTTTGTTAATAGAAGAAGAAGAAAAGAAGAAGAAGAAGAAGAAGAAGAAGAAGAAGAAGAAGAAGAAACAACGATAATGAAAAACAAACTGCTACAAAAACTAGAAAAAATAATTCCCCAGTCCCCCCCCCCCTCCCCCACTCCCCCCCACCCCGAAAAAAAATTCACCACAAAATACATTATAATCGTTTACAGGTCCTATTTGCAAACACTGTTAAGAGCCGCGTTACCCGGAGCCGAATTCGGAGCTCAAGAACGTCATTAAATCTGGGCCTCTTGTTCATTTTATCGCGAATGTTGCAACGTTGCTCAAAAGCCCTGGAATCGACTCGGCATTCAGACCATGCAAAAGACACTGAAGAGTGTGGCAGCAGCAGCAATAAATGACAGGGTATTAATGTGACTCTATAAGTGTTTCGTGTGTGTTTAGGTGTGCAATGGCAGCGAAATAACTCACGTAATGTCTCCTCATTAGGGACAGGGGTGAGAGAAGGCAGAAGAGAGAGAGAGAGAGAGAGAGAGAGAGAGAGAGAGAAGGGAAATCTTTTGGTAAAAATCATTTTCCATTTTACATGTTCGAATGCCTAGTAAGGCCTTAACCTACGCCCGGTTGCATCAAGGGTGCTATAAAAAAGACAAAAAAAATTACATACGCGTACTGTTCAATATCCATTTATACGAGTTGTATTCATGAATATTCATGCGCGTGAAATATTTCCTCGCCTATGCTTACATTCTGATAATCTATATGCACAACCACTAATGGGATTATTGACGGGAATATGAGTAGAAAAAACTCTGGAAAATTATAACTGTTGAACCCATCAAACAACTTTCCAGAAGAGTCTAATTCTTATTTTTCACACAGTAATCTTATTGCACGAATGTTTGAAACACAGGCTGCGGCGCTTTGGCACCGATTTCCTAGCAAAAGATAGACAGACAGACGGACAGGCAGAGAAACACTTCAAGTATAGGAAGATTCAATCCAACTAACATTCCTCATTATCAAATTAAATAATAATAGACTCTCTCTCTCTCTCTCTCTCTGTTAAGGGTCGAATAAAGAAAGGCATCCAACTACACCTGAACGCTAGAATGTTCAGAGTAAGAATTGATAATTGAAATACTCTACGGGTTTTAAAATGACTTTTTTAATAACCTGTATTATACATGCCAACCTTTGGTACATTGCTCACCAGTTTACGCAACAATGAAAAAAACATAATTATGAAAACAGAATTACGTAAAATTACCGCAACTGAAGCAGCAATTACTTTTAATCTAACATGTTTAAAATATGGTTTACTTCCTGAATAAAGGTAAATAAATGAAATAACAATGAAAATAAAAATAAAAATAATAAAAATTAAATATAACTAAAATAATATCATTAAAATAAAGACGAAACTAATTAAAATAGATATATAATTGATAAAAATTTGAAAAAATAAATTTAAAAAAAAAAATAGGAAAATATAAAAATATAAATACGATTGGTAAAATGATGATAATAAAATTTCAAAATAAAATAATAAACTAAAAAGAATTAAAATAATAATATAGGAATACTATTATTGATAATAAAAATATTAGTAATAATAAAAATAAAAGAAAGGCAATAATAGTAATAATTTTATAAGTAAAAATATGAAATATTAATAAAAATTAAAATAGAAATACAATAATAAAAATAAGGAAAATATATAATAATAAAAACAAAAACAATAATAATAATGTAAATAGAAAATAAATAAATAAATAAAATAATTCAACTAAAAGAAATTAATAAAAATAAACGTAAAATAATAAAATAAATAGGGAAAATAGGGAAAAAAAACAAGAAAAATATAATAAAAATAAAATAAACAAAATAATAAAAATAATATCAATATACAAAATACAAATAACAATAATACAAATAAACAATAATGCAAAATCAAATATAAATAAAATATAAAAACAATAAAAATGACAGATAGTAGAATAAGCAATATACAATATGAATAAGAAAAATAAGAATAATAAAGAAAATAATAAAAATAAAAAATAAATAAATATATAAACATAAATATACAAATAATAAAAAATATAATAAAATAAATAAGAAAAATAAGAATAATAAAATATAAAAATAAATAAAATATAATAAACAATAAATATAAAAATAATAAAAATATAAAATAAATAATAAAAAGTTTAAATGTTATTATGTAAAAATAATAATAATAAAAATTCAAAATAAAAAATAAGAATTTATATAATAACGAAAATAAAATAACAATTAAAAAACAATACTGATAAATTTGAAAATAAATAAAAATTAAATAATAAAAACATGTAAGCAAAAACAATGAAAATAAATATAATAATATAATAAACAATAAATAAAAAATATAAATTATAAAAATAAAATATACTAATAAAAATAATAAAAGATAATATAAGCAAAATTGAAAATAAAATGAAATAATAATATCAACAAAATTGAAATAAATAAATGTATAATACAAATATACATGTATATATATATAGATATATATATATATATATATATATATATAGAATTTAAAAAATATAAAAAATATAATACAAGAGGGAAAACTAATATTAAAAATAAAAATGAACAAAAAAAAATAAAATATACAATAGATCTAAAAAGGGTAAAAACAAAATACTAATGACAATAATATATAAAAATAATAACAGGACAACTGAATAATAATATAAAACTAAGAAGCTTATCAATAAAAAGCAAATACAATAAAATAAAAAAGTTATAGTAATTTAAATAAAAATAAAAATGAACTTAATAAAAATAATATATAAATTATAACAGAAAAAATAATAAAACTAAATAATAATAAAAAACAAATAGAAATAATAATAAAAATAAAATAATAAAATTAAAAATAAAAATAAAAATAAAAAATAAAAAATAAAATTAAAACAAAATATTAGAATAAAGATAATAATAAAAAAAATGTAAAAATATATATAAAATTAATAAATTAATAATAATAAAATTTGTAAAAATATAAAAATTTGACATAAAAAATAGTAAAATAACTTTAATAAAGAAAATTAAAATGTATAAAAGTAAAAAATAATACAAAAATTAAAAGAATAAAATAAAATAATAAAAACAAAAATGAAAAATAAAATCAATATAATAAAACATAAAAGAAAATTATAATAATTACAAATAAAAAAAATAATTATATTAATAAAAATAAAAATGTAAAATAATATGTACGTAATAACTTAAAAAAAAATTACAAAAATAAAAAAGAAAGTAAGTTTCAAATGAACAATAAAAGAATATATATAATTAAAAATAATAAAAATATAAATTAAACAAATAATAATAATAATAATAATAATAATAATAATAATAATAATAATAATAATAATAATAATAATAATAATAAAATAATAATAATAATAATAATAATAATAATAATAATAATGTGGAAGTTTCTAACAAGAATCATCAGTGAAAGGCGGTACAACTACCTTGAGGATACAAACACCATCCCCCACCAACAGAAAGGCTGCAGAAAGAAGTGTAGAAGCACAAAAGACCAGCTCTTGACAGAGAAAATGGTAATGAAGAATAGTAAGAGAAAGAAAACAAACCTAAGCATGGCATATATCGACTACAAGAAAGCCTTCGAAATGATACCACACACATGACTAATAGAATGCCTGAAAATATATGGGGCAGAGGAAAGCTCCATCAGCTTCCTCAAAAATACAATGGGTAACTGGAATACAGTATTTACAAACTCTGGGATAAGAATAGGAGAAGTTAACAGAGGATGGATTCTGGGTACCAACTCAAGAAAGGAGGCCACATAATTAACCATCTCATGTTCACGGACGACATCAGGCTGTAATGGTAAGAGCATCTAGGAATAGATACCTTAATCCAGACTGTAAGTATTGACACTGGAGCGCAGATATCCATCATTCGAGAGGATAAGATTCCTTAAGGAGCTCGGGTTGACAGGCACTAATTCGTCACAAAGGACAGCCTCAACCATATTAAAATGGCCTTGCCTACTGTCCGGTCGAGAGTCACCCGACCTCACCGCTCTAAGGTATGTACTATGGAGGTTATACCGTCCTGGTAGGACCAATATTTTAAGCCTCCTCCTACCTTTTCACAGTCCCAGGGCCCCCGCAGTTCCTTACATACCTCCAGATCAATCCTACAGTCTTCCAGGAACCAAGGTATCTACAGAGAGAGGTAGCGTCATCCCCACTCTATATCCCAGAAGCCTCTTTGTGTATTTTGTTCCACTTCTGTACGAGAGAAGTTTCCTGATGTTTGGTGGGGGCGTGGTTCTTTATAGCCTTCTCCTGGGCGTGGCAGGAAAGTCTCTTGCACAAGCGCATGCTGGTCATACTAAAGGTGGGCATAAGTAAGGTGGGTACATCTGGAGCGAAGGAAATCTGTTTGTCTTCATCTCTTGCCTGCCTAGGCCACGCCCCCTTTACACCTGGGCGGCTGTGCGATGAAGGCAGGCTTGTAGTAATTGTAATTTAATTGAAATGTTGTTCATTACACATTCTTAAGGTAACTGTAATTGTAATTCTTCAAAGAAATCTCTGCTTAATATTAATTCAATTTGTAATTGAAATTTGCTAAACGGATGAAGATGTCATACTACAGATATGACGTCACATACCGAAATATTTCTTGGAAATCAATGAAAATCTAAACATTTCCTTATGTTTTCCTGATTTATGTGGCACCAGAAACCATAATTTAGCTATGTTAAAATGTCAACATAGTTATAAACACCTCCTTCCCTCTTTGACAACTGAAATATGACGAACAGACAATAAATGGGGAGGAGCTTAATGATAGAAACGATCAAGCAAATATCTTCGGGGAACATGGCATCAATACAGAAAAGGTGATATGTGCCAGTAGACCAGACGTGATGTTGATTGACAACATTAAGAAGAAAGTATCACTCGTTGATATTGCAATACCATGTGACACCAGAGTAGAAGGGAGAAGATTTAAAAAGTATCAGGAGAGAGAGAGAGAGAGAGAGAGAGAGAGAGAGAGAGAGAGAGAGAGAGAGAGAGAGAGAGAATGTCTTTGATATCATCATAGTATATCTTTCAAGACTGATATATAAATATGTACACTGATCTTGGCCCTGCATGTGGAAAATGACCTCCACAGCACTCCACTAGCCTGTTTAAGTAGTGCCAAGGAATAGTCAGAATCCAGACTTGAAATAAAAATTGAACATTGAAAGTACGGGTTATACAACGAATGTTTAACCACAGATTCTGCCATCTTTTGAATAAAATTAAAATTGACTCTCATAATTACCTTTTTTACACAAACCATCCTTCGGTACGTTGTTCAGCGGTTTAAGCAATAATGGGAAAATCATAATTATGAAAATAGACCTACATAAAATTACTGGCAGCTAAGGCACAACTACTTTTACAATTTAACAAAATCCTTTTAAAAGATGGTTTGACTTCATGAATAAAGGTAAAAATAATAGAAATAATCATCAATGTCAAAATTAAAAGTAAGAATAACAAATGAAAAAAAGATTAATAAATGGAAATAAATGAAATTACAATTAAAAGAAATAAATAAATAAAAATCGAAAAATAAAACAAGAAAAAAAATACAATAAAAATCAAATAAAAAAAAAATAAATAAACAAAAAATAAATAAAAATTAATAAAAAATAAAAGAAAATGAATAAAACTACATTGCAAAATAAATAAATAAAAAAATAAAGCATATAAAAAATGAATTCAAATGAAAAGATAAATAAATAAACCATAAAAAGAAATAAATAAAGATCAAAATCAAATAAATATAAATAACTACATAAATATAATAAACAAATCAAAAATAAAAAACTAAAATAAATCAACAAATAAATTAAATGAATAAAAGAAATAAATTAAAATGTAATTAAATTAGAAAATAGCGAAAGTCAAATAAACAAAAAAGTAAATAAATAAATGAAAAAAATACAAATAAAGAAAGAAATAAACAAAAATAAATTAAACTATAAATAATAGAAAATAAATGAAATTAAATAAATAAATAAACGTAAATAAATCAAAGTAATTAATAAATAAAAGAATAAGGTAAAAATAATTAAATGAATCCGCAAATACAAATAAAATAAATAAGTAAAATAAAATAAATAAAGAAATAAAAATAAAAATAAATGAACATAAACTGATAAACATAGATAAATAAAAATTAAAAATAAATATAATAAATTAAATTAAATAAAAATAAATAAAAAACCAATAAATGCATAAAAATAAAAATAATAAACCAATAAATAAACTTATAAATACAATAAAAAAAATTTATGAACTAAAAATGAAAATTCAAAGAAAAATAAAAATAATAAATAAATAAAAAATAAATAAATAAGATTTAAAACTCATAATAAATAAATAAAAATAAAAAATTAAATTAAATAATACATAAAAATGAATAAATTTGCCTACAAAAATAAATAAACTCAACTAAACAATATATGAATAAACAAAAATAATAAGATAAAAATAAATGAACAATGAACTAAATAAATAATAGAAATACAAAAATAAAAAAAATAAAACATTGATAAAATAAACTTAAAAACAAATATAAATAAAAATAAAACAAATACATCAATAAAAAATAAATTACAAAATAAATAAATAAAAAATAAATAAATAGAAATAAGTAAATAACAAAAAATAAATAGGATTAACAAAATTAATAAATAAATAAAATATATAAATATAAAATCAATCATAAATAAATAAATAAATAATGATATAAATTAACTTAATTAATCAATTAATAATAGTTATTATATAAACAAACGAAAAATAAAATAAAATGTAAATAAATAAAAATCAATAAATACAAAAATAAGATAAAGTTAAAATTAAACCAATGAAAAAAACCCATAGAAATCAAAAAAAAATACATTAAAAATAAATAAATAAATAAAAAGCAGATGACAAGATAATTAATAAAAATCAACAAAACCATAAATAAAAGAAAAATAAATCAATGGAAAAATAAAATCCAATAAAAACTGAATAAAATAAATAAATCGAAAAACTAAATAAATAAATAAATTTCATAAAAATCAAAAGATACAATATATGAAAGTAAAAGAAAAATAAATAAAAACTAATTGAAAATTTTAAATTTACAAAAAAAAAAAAAAAAAAAAAAAATTAAAAATAAATAAAAATAAATAAACTAAAACAAATAAAATAAAACCAAATAAATAAAATAAAAAATAAATAGATAAAAAATAAACAAAACTAAATTGTAGATAACTCATTAACAAAATAAACCGATCTGAAAAGAACGAAAATAAAATAAAATAAAATTAAATAAATAAAATAAAAAATTAAAAACAAAAAAATAGGAAAAAATCGATAAATACAAATAAACAATAAAATAAATAGATAAGAAAAAAAATTGAAAGTAAAAATAATAAATAAAAATAATCAAAAAATAAGTAAATAAAAAGAAAAAATAATAGAACAAAAACAGATAAATTCACAAATAAACAATAATAATAAATAGATTAAAAAAATTGAAAGTAAAAATAATAAATAAAAATAAATAAAAAAATAATAAATTAAAAACAAAAAGAAAAATAGAATGAAGAATGGAATATATAAACAAAATATTAAAATATAAATAATAAATTTGAATGAAATAAAGAAAAATAAAAATAATCAATAATAATAACAATAAATAATAAATAATAATAATAAGAACAAGAAAAGAATAATAATAATAATTAATCAGGGATAATAAAGCTACCCAGATGGGAACAACATCAGAAACACATAGATGACACGGGATACAAATACCTTGGGAATAATGGAAGGAGGGGATATAAAGAAAACACAAGAGATGGAAGGACACGATCAGGAAATAATAGAATGCAGAGACCTCAAGGTGATACTCAAGTCAAAACTTCAACACAGGATATATGATAAAAGCCATAAAACAACAAGGGCACCTGCCAGTAATTCAGATAACAGCGCCAGGAATAGTTTGTTCTATTAAAGTTGGGAATTTCCAACGGATTTATTGAATTCTCGAAAGACGTAATAAAGTATGGAAACATTTTTACTTTTTACTTTATTATAAGTGCCAAAACGTACAAATGCAAAAATATCATCAGACGCAGGTTTATAAAGAATCGATACCATTGCAAAATTTAAAATATAGCAATATATTTTGCGCCTCAATGCCCTTTACAACTTGCAATACCTTTTTTTATGTGCTGCTGTAACATCATAGGTAAATAACCTTCCTGATGTTGCAATAAACCTTCAGCTTACTATTCCATTTCGAAATTTGTCCGTCTTTGGACCTTTGATGATATGTTTTCATTTTTATTCTTGAAATCTCAGTCATTACCTCTATGATTTTTTTTTGCCCTTCAGCAACTGTTTATTATTTGGTTCTTGCGATGTATCGTGTATGAAGGTCCCTTTCTTAATGGTCCCAGCACTTACTCAAGAACCAAATACCTGCTTGATCGTCAAGTGCACGTACTAGAGAAGATATTAGTAGGTATTATTGGTTGAAAAATATCCAATTCGTAATAGTAAATAAAATCTGCTGATGTCTTAACATAATGATGCCTATCGAGAGATCATTTTTCTCCCCAACTTTCCAGCCTCCTTTAAATGAATAAACTTAATTAAAATAGTGAAAGCTTTCCATTCATCAAATTGATACCGGATAACGCAGTTTCAAAATAACTTTTAATGAGATGCAACGTATTGCTCCAAAAGTTCCCTTGAAATTTGCAATGCAACTGGTGGTCATTATATACACTGACAAATATTACCATCAGTCGAGCTTGCTATAGGAAATGAGTAATAGTTGTGGGGGTTTTTCCCCCCCCCCCCCCCCCCCCGAAAACTGAAATAAATTAAACAAAAAAAATATAAACCGAAACCATAACATGCATTAAAAAACATTAGAATGACCGGCGGAAAAGAAAACTGATTTATTAAACTGGAATCCACAACTGAGAACAAAAGCTGCATAATTACATGAGTGGTATAAATTTTCGAAAATGAATTAACCAAACCTCAAATGGTCAAACAGCTGAAAATGAACACTCATTCCATTATTCAGTGGGGGATAAAACCATTGCATAATGAATTGATAAGCAATTATGCCCGTCATGTCATGGAAACATTCATGTTTGAATATTAATGTTGTGAAATAACTGATGCAAGCATATGCATTATGGGTTGTAATTACTGATTTGAAAACAGTTAATTAACATCAGCTACTGATAACATTCATCATGATGAATTTGCATATCGGTAAGTATACTTACTCTAATTAGTAATTACAGTCTTTATCAGTTCAAACAGAGCAAGACTCAAATTTAACCAATATTATAATTCAACATTTTGCCAATAATTTGACCATTTATGCTAAATCGGAATTTAACTATATTCTGCATTCATTATAATACTGATTTTTTTTTAAAGAAACTGGAATAATATACCCTTTTATGACCAAGATATCACGTGTGTTAATGATAGTAAAAGCGTGTGAACGATAGTGATATGATTTATCAAAGCTCGGACGACGCTGAAATATTAAACAAAATATATACCAAAAAATTACAATAATCAAAAGATCACAAAACCCATATAAACACAAATATATATATATATCATAATATAGTATTTATTATATATATAAATAGTATATATATATAATATAATAATATCTATATAGATTTACATACATGTTTTTATGCATAACACATAAAAACATCGTTTAACACTTACATTAAAGTTTTTTACAACGAACGAAGTTGCCCAAATTTCTTTACCAAAACAGTTCTTAACTTACTTTTCAAAATCAAACCCTGGTTACGAGAAATTTGTTTTAATAACAGGTTGATTAAAGGGGTATTATTAGTAGTTGTTTTAAAAATCCAGTGCTTAGTTCTTCGAAATCTTCCAAATCATTATTTCCTTAACAAAGAAACAGAGACCTATTTGAAAATATATTGCAATCTTGATGGACTAACGTTCTTTGGTTTGTGGACAAGAAAGCGTTAATTTTATAAGGCAACATCTATGAAATTTTGTTTTGAAATCCTCCTCGATTAGATAACTGTGAAATCCTTCACCTTTTACATCTAATTATTGATTAAAAATACTGTTTATCCGTGTCTGCGCATGCGTGTTTGACAGTAACATATTCGTCTCAGCTTCTGGTGGACTTCTCTTAGTTTCGGATAACCCGAACCTAAATAGGTCTAATTTCCCCTTCCCTGAACTGAATTGAACATACAATTTCAGCCAAAGGCCAAGCACTGGGACCTATGAAGTCACTCAGCGCTGATACAGAAATTGACAGTAAAAGGTTTGAAGGGTGTAACTGGAGTAAAACCTCACAGTCGCACTATGAATCAGCTAGGAGAGGGTGGAAAGTAAGATGGAAGAAAGAGAATATAAGAGGAGGACAGTAAAGG
The DNA here is from genome assembly GCF_015104395.2 of Macrobrachium nipponense. Taxonomy (NCBI): domain Eukaryota; kingdom Metazoa; phylum Arthropoda; class Malacostraca; order Decapoda; family Palaemonidae; genus Macrobrachium; species Macrobrachium nipponense. The sequence continues at coordinate 25,466,717 of NC_061106.1, forward strand.
GAACGAAAGGGGTTGCAGCTAGTAGCCGAAGGCACTCTGCGAAGAACATTATGTAAAAAGGAAAATCTAATGTCCCCTTCCCTGAGGCAAATAGGTGAGATCTGGCTTCCATACCTGTGATTTCTGTACAATTAGCAGTTGCAGACGATAATTTTGTTTATAAAGAGGTCGAATTCCACAAGCCATTAACATTTTTTTTTGTCCAAATGATAAACTTTATTATACTTTTACATATTTGGGGAAGAATAATAGGGCATCCTCTTTTTTTTTCATCATATCAAAGAACAAGTTACATACATTAAATACATAGAGGTATCTTACAGTTTACTGAATAACAGCATCTAGGATACTACTAGTTGAAAACCTTCAGATACAACCCAGTTTCACAAATAATTTTACAAATATGAATTTCCAAAATCTGTATTTGAAGCGAAAGTACAATTTCATCAACTCATTTTTAACGTATTGTAAGCAGATGATATGTTACGTTATTTTAAAGTTCATCAATTGTGTGTATATCAACAAAAGATAAGATATCAGTTCCAGTTGTTTAATATCATTCGTTTAAACGGATGAATGACGTATATTTATTACCGACAAAATTTGTGAAGATTTTATAGTACAAAAACATTATTTTATTGTATGAAAAATAGCTCTGACAGAGTTATAGAAGAGTTTAAAGTGTTTCATGCCATCAAAGGCTATTTTGGTGTCTAAAATACAGAAAAAATGGTAATTTAGGCAAAATTGGTTATTCGAAGCTGTCTAATTATCCTGGTTTGTCTGCCCTTCATTGAATTTGAAGGGTCGTAATATAGTCCGATCACTCACTGTCATTAGTTTTTATGATTCAGAATTTAAAAGCTTTTGTAACGTTTTTATTTTTTAATATGAACTATAATTATGCAGTCCTCATAGCTGGTTCGAGAAACTCTGCGGGACTACCTACCCATATTTCATTTGTTGTTTGACTTCGTGAAGAGTATTTGAGTAATGATACTACTACCAAAGTATTGCGCTTGTGGTATTAAAATATCTCGTTTGGCCTTTAATTACTAGATTTTGCATTCGCTTAATGTATTATTTGCGGTCAGCAAAAGAGGTACATTAGTTTATAAGCCTAAGTTGGATATTTAAGAGTTGA
>NC_061106.1:25470360-25475360 GCF_015104395.2 Macrobrachium nipponense
CACAGCTTTCGCGAAAAGTTGAATGAACGTTTGTTTAATGAGGCCCTTAATTCAAACTATTGTCGCCACATTTCGCGGCGGCACAAAAGTGCGGTAAAAACTTTGCAAACAACAAAAGTAACTTTGAATCAGCCTGAAACAGACCACAGGACCCTAATTTCACTATGAAAAATAAGTAATTTTACAGAAACTGTCCCTCTAATTTGACTTTTAACCTCACATTCTAATTTAGCTCCAGTGTACTTGGCCAGATTTCTTTCCATCCTAAATCCTTGGTAGTTTTAACATCAGATAATCCACTGTCAATACACTGATTATTAAAAAGATTCAAATAGCTGTAATTTTGCATGAATTTTGTCCTGACTTTCAACAGCCGTACAAATAGTTTTACGTATTTATCAGGACTGCCCTGATTTCTCTTAAATGTTCTAAGTTTTCATTCCCACCTCATATCAATTAGAAATTTCTGACACATCAACGCAAAAGGATTATGACGAGCGAATGAGAGCTCCAAAGAAAAAGATTAATATTTCCTTACTTGACGAGTCAGTTGCGTACTGGCCTACCAATCCGGTAGCCAGAGTTCGCTCCCACAGCTGCTGCCAGCGCTGAATCAGAGAAATGTATTTCTGGCGATCAGAAATTCATTTCTCGATATAATGTGGTTCGGATCCCACAATAAGCTGCAGATCCCGTCGCTAAGTAACCAACTGGTTCCCAGCCACGTATTTAAAACTCCAATCCTTCGGGCCAGCCCTAGGAGAGCTGCTTATCAGCTCAGTGGTCTGGTTAAACTTTTAAAAAGATTACTGACTTTAGAAGGAAGCAACAACAGGCAGGATTAATTGGCTTTAAAAAAACAATCATACAGACGCCATATTCATAAGCAAACATAATCGAAAAATAGACGTAAAAGGCAAAGCCAACTGTTAGTTCACTCTAAAGTAGCGTTCGTATTTCTCAAGAGAATCTAAAACGTGCTTGCAAGTGGCTGTCAGCTGAAGTCACTGTTCAAGCAAGCAAGGCGAAATCCGAGACAATTCTACATGGTTGGTTATGCGCTGCAGAATTTAACGGCCATTAGGAAGGAATGTATTTGCACCATTAGCTTTAAAGATCGCATATTCTCTCTCTCTCTCTCTCTCTCTCTCTCTCTCTCTCTCTCTCTCTCTCTCTCTCTCTCCCCTTCAGTCTGCTTTCCACCCTGGTGGCTTTCATGACGTTTAAATGGAATATATATTTGAAGAGCATAAAGATCGGGAAACGTCCAATAGCCACTTAGCGTCAAAAGGATCCTTTAATAGCGCGAAAAATGGCGTTCGGCTCCAATTCCGAAAAAAAAAGAAGCGAAAAACCCAACGTCCGCTATCTCTCATTGCTCCGTTCTAATGGCGATGGAGATGAAACCGGAAATGGAAATGAAAAATGCGCTGAAAGCAAACTCCCTTTCAGACATCCGAACGGCGTCATGTTCGCTTCTTTAAGAGCAGTTTTGTGAGGATCGTATCCAGCTGTTGACCGCGTCCTCTTGAACACCCGCCCGGAAGTAGTCACTTTCAGTGATAAAAGTAATCAAATCTTGGAGAAATGAGGTCATGAAGAGGACAACAATGTTGACACTGAGCCTCAGTGGAGGCAGACGAGATTCCATGCATTGAAGTGAATGGAGAATTTAAGCCAAAGGCCAATCAATGGGACCTATGAAATCATTCAGTGTTGAAGCGGAAATTGATATTGAAAGGTTTGAAAGTTGTAAGATGAGGAAACCCTCGCAGTTGCACTATGGCAGGAGAGAGTGGAAAGTAAGATGGAAGAAGGAAATATGAAAAGAGGTACAGCAAAAGGAATGAAAAGAGTTGCAGCTAGGAGCCGAGGCACGCTGCAAAGAAACTTAAGTAATGCCTACAGTGCACCGCATTAGGTGCACTGACGGCACCCCCACAACCCCGCCCCTACAGGATCCGTGCATTGATAACGTACTTTGACGTTTCTTTTTTAAAATAACTTTATTTGGATATATATTTCATATGATTCTTCCAATCTCAAATGCTTTCACTAGATTACTATTATCTTGCTCACGTTTTACTTTTAAATTTAGTTGTGCAAGTCATTTCTACGTATTGCTATTCAAATATGTAAAAAAATAAAATATATAAAAGAACTGAATACGATATAAATTTTTACTACTTAAATATTAACGATAATTACCAACGTCACAACCTTCTGTAATTCTGGAGTAACTCCTGTCCTTCATTACGAAGATTGAGGTAATTATTATTATTATTATTATTAGTAGTAGTAGTATGGAAAACAAAAAAACAACATTCATTGGAATAGCTTGACGTCAGTAGTTTGATCAGCTGGATGAACTGAGTTATTTAAATCGCAAATATAAAAAAAAGAAAATTAATTGACAAAGAGGCGGCATTTCTCAGAATAATTCGTGAGGTCGTCAAAGTCACGAGAATAAAAAAAAACGCAATAATATCGTAAACGTTAAAATGTTTCATTCATGTGATGCCACGTATGTTCGCCATTCTTTCGGAACTTGAGTACGAAAATACCATATACTTTTATTAAGTATTTCTCCTCAATTAACACTTTATCACTTTTGTATATCGTTTGATTCCTTAATTCTTTATAGCACAGCAGGATGCTCCTTTAAATTCCATACACTAAATACGTTGATGTACAGTGAACGTAAAGTCATAAAATTTACGAAGGCGAAAATCGAGGGATGGCTTTATTTGAGCGATCTTTCTCAACAGGCTTATAAAAGGCATGAAATTCTTGGAGGCCTGGCGAAGATATTTTTCAGACTCCCCTGGAAACTCCAGAAGTAATCTTTCGGAAGGAATGGAATGTAGAGTTTGGGTCAAATGCAAAGCACTGGGACCTAGGAGGTCATTCAGCACTGGAAAGGAAATTGAGAGTAGGTAGGTTTGAAATGTGTAAAGGGAGGAAAACCTCGCAGCTGCATTATGAAATAATTGTTAGGAGAGGGGGGGATAGCAAGATGGGAGAATTCGGAAAGGGTATAGCCGACATTTGAGGCTCGGGATCACAGCCAGTTAAAAGACTTCGACATTTTCAGATGCGATGAAATATTAAAGCCGGAGCATATTTACTCTTTATTTTCAGAAGCTTCAGATTCAAGAAGAACGGGTGAAACGAGAATAAATGAATAGACACAATACACACACAAAGCATTAAGAATACAACAGTGTTTGTTTGTTTGTGTGTATTTTGTTTTTACGTTGCATGGAACCAGTGGTTATTCAGCAACGGGACCAATGGCTTTACGTGACTTCCGAACCACGTCGAGAGTGAACTTCTATCACTAGAAATACACATCTTTCACCCCTCAATGAAATGCCCGAGAATCGAACTCGCGGCCACCGAGTTGGCAGGCCAAGACCATACCGATCACGCCACTGAGGCGCTAACAGTGTTGGTGTGTTCTCTGGTTTGAAGCTATATGATGTTTGTATTTTTGCGTTAAAAATATCTGCCTGTTAGTTTATCTCCACCAAAAAGGTAGAAGCCTTTTGTGATGGTGAGCTCAAACATCGTCACCACTTGATTTCTGTCCTCGTAAATTTTGTCTTGATATTCACTTAACGTCAACAAATTCAATTTAAGGAATTAGAGCCTTACGCACCATGTACTGTAAGTAATTAAACAATGAAGTGATATACAAAATGGAGAAAGTGGGGATTGTAATTTCGGAGAAATAATGAAGTTAAGGCAGAGTACCAAGGCATCAAAATGGTAGAATATAGTAGGGGGGGGGGGAAGATAAGAATAATTACGATAATAAAAAATAGTAAACAATACTTTTCACTCAAAGAATTCAACGTGAACATGGTTTCTAAGACACACGCAAAACTGTTAGTACCCCAGGGTTACTACGGAGTCGCTTCTTTATCCGCCATTAAAAAAAAAAATATTAAAGATATCCTTTCAGTCCAATATTGGCATGATACCCCAAAAAAAGTTCAGAAATCTTCAACACAGGTGATATCAGTGGTTTCGAAATCATTAGTCTAAACATAGCACGTGCAAAATTTTAACTGCAGATCTCTATCAACAAAAGTAATAATCTTGGTTAATAAGTGTGTAATATTCAATCAAAATTAAGAGATGCCTAATATTCAGTCAACATTCAGAGATACCTCATATTCAATAACAATTAAAAAAAAAAGGCATCAAAGCATATCTATTCATCTCAAAATCCGCTCTACTATCGGCCACCACTACAACCTATAGACAATGTCCAAGTCATTCAATATCCTCCCACTCCAACCCCCCACCCCCCCCCCCCCCCCCAACCCCCGCTTCCCCCGCTTCTGGATCCTCCAACCTACAGTTACCGAACAGTCGAAGTCCTGTAATCAGTCCCTCCAGTTATCAACACCGACCAGCGATGAACTGGACCATGTAAGCTTCTGGGAGTTCAAAGTGAGCTTCCTCCACTCGCTCGCTTCATCGAGCTTCCTGTATAGTTCCTGCGACGACTCTGACGAGATAGGATCGCCTGAGGAGTCCCATCGACCAAGTACCGTTTGGGGCTTCGTTCCTCATATAATCATTGCCTTTAATGGCCTCTATTCTTAACGACAAGCGGAGCGGTACGGTTCCGATCAAATCTACTAGACGGAGATGTAAACTTTCAAAGAATATTTGAATTTCCTTATCCCTGAATATTCTTCTCGGTTTTTCAATCCATTTCCATTATATTCTTATTTCTCTTTTCATCTGTTATTTCATCCAAAGAGACGAATGATTTCTAAACGAATAAACTATTCCAGACGGACGAAAAATAACTGAATTTCTGTATCTACATTCGCTTTACAAAAACGTTGACTAAGGTCTTATCATAGTCTCTTTGACAGTTATTTTACAGCGAAAGGTTTTTATTTTTTTCTCCACATCAAAAATTCAAGCAGGAAAGTTTCAGACCGTCTTGTAAACTAGTGTTTCACTTTTGCCGTTCGTAA
>NC_061106.1:25485360-25528265 GCF_015104395.2 Macrobrachium nipponense
ATTGTATTCCAGTTGCTCATTGATGGTGTTTTCCTCTGCCCCATACATTTTCAGGCATTCTATTAGCCATGTGTGTGGTATCATGTCGAAGGCTTTCTTATAGTCTATCCATGCCATGCTTAGGTTGGTTTTCCTTCTCCTACTGTTCTTCATTACCATTTTGTCTATCAGGAGCTGGTCTTTTGTGCCCCTACACTTCTTCTGCAGCCTTTCTGTTGGTGGGGGATGTTGTTTGTCTCCTCTAGATAGGTGTATAGCCTTTCACTGATGACACCTGTTAGTAACTTCCACATTATTGGTAGCAGGTGATAGGCCTGTAGTTACTGGCTATATTTCCCTTACTCTTGTCTTTTTGTACTAAGGATGTTCTTCCTGTGGTCATCCATTTGGGCGCATGGTGATTTGTGATACAATGCTGGAGTTGTTCTGCTATTCGTGGGTGTAGAGCTTTGAGGTTTTTGAGCCAGTATCCAAAGACTTCATCGGGACCTGGGCTTTCCAGTTGGATATTTTCTATAGTTGGTGTCTGACTGTATCTGTCGTGATCTCAGTGAATCTTTGTTTTTTATTCTTTTACCTGTTTTGCTTTCTTCCCTTAACTGGAGCCATGTTGCATGCTTGTTGTGATGACTGGATTAACTTGGATTATTATTACTTATTATTATTATTATTATTTTTGTTTTTTTTTTTTTTTATTTTATTTTTTTTTTTTTTTTTTTTTTTTTTTTTTTTTTTTTTTTTTTTTTTTTTTTTTTTGCTCTATCACAGTCCTCCCAATTCGACTGGGTGGTATTTATAGTGTGGGGTTCCAGGCTGCATCCTGCCTCCTTAGGAGTCCATCACTCTTCTTACTATGTGTGCCGTTTCTAGGATCACACTCTTCTGCATGAGTCCTGGAGCTACTTCAGCCTCTAGTTTTTCTAGATTCCTTTTCAGGGATCTTGGATCGTGCCTAGTGCTCCTATGATTATGGGTTCGATTTCCACTGGCATATCCCATATCCTTCTATTCTATTTTCAGATCTTGATACTTATCCAATTTTTCCCTCTCTTTCTCTTCAACTCTGGTGTCCCATGGTATTGCGACATCAATGAGTGATACTTTCTTCTTGACCTTGTCAATCAACGTCACGTCTGGTCTGTTTGCACGTATCACCCTATCCGTTCTGATACCATGGTCCCCGAGGATCTTTGCCTGATCGTTTTCTATCACTCCCTTCAGGTTGGTGCTCGTACCACTTATTACTGCAAGGTAGCTGATGTTTCTTGCACAGGCTCCCAGTGGAGGGCTTTTGCTACTGAATCATGCCTCTTTTTTGTACTGGTTCTGTGCAAGTGCCGGGCATTCACTTGCTATGTGGTTTATGGTTTCACTTTTCGTATTGCACTTCTACATATGGGAGAGATGTTATTTCTGTCTATCGTACTTTGAACATATCTGGTTCTTAGGGCCTGATCTTGTGCCGCTGTTATCATTCCTTCAGTTTCCTTCTTTAGCTCTCCCCTCTGTAGCCATTGCAATTGTCATCGCTGGCTAGTTCTTTAGTCTGTCTCATGTATTGTCCGTGCATTGGTTTGTTGTGGCCAGTCCTCTGTTCTTTCTGTCTTTCTCCTGTCTCTGTATATTTCTGGGTCTTCGTCTGCTTTTATTAGTCCTTCTTCCCATGCACTCTTTAGCCACTCGTCTTCACTGGTTTTCAGATATTGCCCCAGTGCTCTGTTTTCGATGTTGACGTCAGCTCCTCTATACTTAGTAGTCCTCTCCCTCCTTCCTTTCGTGTTATGTATAGTCTGTCGTATTTGCTCTTGGGTGTAGTGCTTTGTGTATTGTCATATGTTTCCTGGTTTTCTGATCTATGCTGCGGAGTTCTGCCTTCGTCCATTCGACTATTCCTACGCTGTATCTGATTACTGGCACTGCCCATGTGTTTATGGCTTTTATCCATATTTCCGGCGTTGAGTTTTGACTTGAGTATCGCCTTGAGTCTCTGCATATATTCTTTCCTGATCGTGTCCTTCATCTCTTGGTGTTTTATATCTCCTCCTTCCATTATTCCCAGGTATTTGTATCCTGTCTCATCTATGTGTTTGATGTTGCTCCCATCTGGTAGCTTTATCCCTTCAGTTCTCGTTACTTTGCCTTTTTGTATGTTGACTAAGGCGCATTTTTCTATTCCAAACTCCATCCTGATGTCCCCAGATACAATCCTTACAGTCTGGATTAGGGTATCTATTCCTTGATGCTCTTACCATACAGCTTGATGTCGTCCATGAACATCAGATGGTGATTCTGTTGCCTCTTTTCTTGAGTTGGTACCCGGCATCCATCTTCTGTAGTACTTTGTCATGGAATCATGGCTACTACGAAGAGTAGTGGGGACAGTGAGTCGCCCTGGAAGATCCCTCTCCTGATATTAACCTCTGCTAGTCTTTTTCCAGAGCTTGTAAGTATTGTATTCCAGTTGCGCATTGTATTTTTGAGGAAGCTGATGGTATTTTCCTCTGCCCCATATATTTTCAGGCATGCTATTAGCCATGTGTGTGGTATCATGTCGAAGGCTTTTTTATAGTCTATCCATGCCATGCTTAGGTTGGTTTTCCTTCTCCTACTGTTCTTCATTACCATTTTGTCTATCAGGAGCTGGTCTTTTGTGCCCCTACACTTCCTTCTGCAGCCTTTCTGTAGTGGGGGATGGTGTTTGTTTCCTCTAGGTAGCTGTATAGCCTTTCACTGATGATACCTGTTAGTAACTTCCACATTATTGGTAGGCAGGTGATAGGCCTGTAGTTACTGGCTATATTTCCCTTACTCTTGTCTTTTTGTACTAAGGATGTTCTTCCTGTGGTCATCCATTTGGGTGCTTGGTGATTTGAGATACAATGCTGGAGTTGTTCTGCTATTCGTGGGTGTAGGGCCTTGAAGTTTTTAAGTTTTGAGCCAGTATCCATGGACTTCATCGGGACCTGGGGCTTTCCAGTTTGGCATTTTCTTTAGTTGGTGTCTGACTGTGTCTGTCGTGATGTCTGTGAATCTTTGTTTTATTCTCCCTGTTTCTTCTTCCTTGACTTCCTGGAGCCATGTTGCATGTTTGTTGTGTGATACCGGATTGCTCCATATGTTTTCCAGAGTCTCTTACTTGGTTCGGCTTCAGGAATTTCTGGGTGGTTGTCTTCCCCTCTTAGTTGGCTGTATAGTCTTTTCTGGTTGGTTCCGAATAGTTTGTTCTGTTGGTATCCCTTATTCCTGTTCATGTACCGTTGGATCTTATGTGCTTTGGCCTTAAGCCTCTTGTTTACATCTTCTATTGTGTTGTTTAGTCCCCTCTCTTGTACTTTGTATTTCTCGTTGAGTTCCTCCCTTGTTTTCTTGCTTCTTAGCCTTTTTTCTGCCATCTCTTTCAGTTTACTCAAGTCAGATCCCATCACCATGATTTGCTTTTCCAGGCGCCTTTTCCAAGGAGGTTGCTGTTTTGGGTTTCTGTTTGGGTTGGTTGTGCTGGTGGTGGTTGGTGTTCGAATTCCCATCAGTTCTGCTACTAATCTTGCTCCTGCATATGTCAAGTTATTTGTTTCTGTGATACTGGTGGTGTGTATTATGGCCATTATTTCATTGACCTCACTTGTTTTCTCCCTTAATTTCTTGGTGTTGTAGGCTTTCATGGAGGGGATCTTTGTTCTTTCTGTATCTGGCTCCATCCATTGTCTAATCTTTTCTACCCATTCCGTCCTCTCTGTTACTTCGTCGGTGTTTCTTCGTGTGTCGTTGTTTGATACCTCATCCTCCCTGTCGTCTTCTGTGGCATCGTCTCTCAGTTCGTCTTCGTGTAATTCGTTGTCGTGTGACATTTCCCTTTCCAGTTCTTCTCTTTCTGTTGGGGAGAGCCAGTTCTTTTTCTTTATGTTCCTTACTTGGTCTGCCAGCCTCTGCTCTGTTTGGGGGGTGTTATTCCTCTCATTCCAGATGTTGACCAATCTTCTTCTATATCCTCTCTCCGTCGGGTTTGGCTTCTGATGTAGCATCTCCATATTTTCCTTATTTTCTTCTCTTGTCCATTTCTTCCTTTTTGCCTCTGTAGCTCCAATCTCAGGCTGTTGATTATTGTCGTTGTGGTGATCAGTTGCTGGATGATGACCTCCAAGTACCTGACCGTCTTACCCTTCAATTGGGTTGAAGACCTGGTTGCCGGACGAAGCCTCCTCTGTTGCCAGGAGGTTCCATTTACGTCGTTGTCGTTTAACCTCCGTTCATTTCTTTCATCATGCTGAGTTTTGATATTTAACCCATAGCTGGACCCTACCCCATCAGGGATAGGTACTCATTACAGCTGAGTAGACTGAGGAAATTATGGTAAAGATCCTTTCCCAAGGAAATCAACGCCGAGGAGAGCGGTCACCCATCCAACGACTGACCAGAGCCAGTGTTGCTTAACTTGACTTAAGTCTATTGACGACCTAACCCACTCCTCCACGGCGCCACTATTATTATTATTATTATTATTATTATTATTATTATTATTATTATTATTATTATTATTATTATTATTAAAAGTAATTGCTGCCTCAGCTGCATTAATTTCATATCGGTTCTTCTCTACATTCCTAATTATGGTTTTCTCATTGTTGCTTAAACTGGTGAGCAACGCACCAAAGGTTGGCATGTTTCAATTAGGTAATTAGGAAAATAGAGAAGAACCTATATAATATTAATGAAGCCGAGGCAGCTATTACTTGCAAATAAAACATGTTTATAAGAGGGGTTACTTCCAGCATACAATAATAATAATAATGATAATGATAATAATAATAATAATAATAATAATAAACACATGGGCAGTGCCAGTAATCAGATACAGCGCAGGAATAGTGGAATGGACGAAGGCAGAACTCCACAGCATAGATCAGAAAACCAGGAAAATATGACAATACACAAAGCACTACACCCAAGAGCAAATACGGACAGACTATACATAACACGAAAGGAAGGAGGGAGAATACTACTAAGTATAGAGGACTGCGTCAACATCGAGAACAGAGCACTGGGGCAATATCTGAAAACCAGTGAAGACGAGTGGCTAAAGAGTGTATGGGAAGAAGGACTAATAAAAGTAGATGAAGACCCAGAAATATACAGAGACAGGAGAATGACAGACAGAACAGAGGACTGGCACAACAAAACCGTTAATGCACGGACAATACATGAGACAGACTAAAGAACTATGCCAGCGATGACACATGGCAATGGCTACAGAGAGGAGCTAGCTAAAGAAGGAAACTGAAGGAATGATAACAGCGGCCCAAGATCAGGCCCTAAGAACCAGATATGTTCAAAGAACGATAGACGGAAATAACATCTCTCCCATATGTAGGAAGTGCAATACGAAAAATGAAACCATAAACCACATAGCAAGTGAATGCCCGGCACTTGCACAGAACCAGTACAAAAAGAGGCATGATTCAGTGGCAAAAGCCCTCCACTGGAGCCTGTGCAAGAAACATCAGCTACCTTGCAGTAATAAGTGGTACGAGCACCAACCTGAGGGAGTGATAAGAAAACGATCACGCAAAAGATCCTATGGTATCAGAACGGATAGGGTGATATGTGCAAACAGACCAGACGTGACGTTGATTGACAAAGTCAAGAAGAAAGTATCACTCATTGATGTCGCAATACCATGGGACACCAGAGTTGTGAAGAGAAAGAGAGGGAAAAAATGGATAAGTATCAAGATCTGAAAATAGAAATAAGAAGGATATGGGATATGACAGTGGAAATCGTACCCATAATCATAGGAGCACTAGCACGATCCCAAGATCCCTGAAAAGGAATCTAGAAAAAACTAGAGGCTGAAGTAGCTCAGGACTCATGCAAGAAGAGTGTGATCCTAGAAACGGCACACATAAGAAGAAGAAAGTGATGGACTCCTAAGGAGCAGGATGCAACCCGGACCCCACACTATAAATACCACCCAGTAGAATTGGAGGACTGTGATAGAGCAAAAATAAAAAAAATAAAAAAATAAAAAATAATAATAATAATTATAATAATAATAATAATAATAATAATAATAATAATAATAATAATAATAATAGCAAAACTCAGCAATGATGGAAAGAAATGAAGGAATAAATGACAACGGCGTAAATGGAACCTCTGGCAACAGAGGAGCTTCGTCCGGCAACCAGGTATTCAACCCAATTGAAGGGGAAGACGGTCAGGTACTTGGAGGTCGTCATCCAGCAACTGACCACCACAACGACAGTAATCAACAGCCTGAGATTGGAGCTACAGAAGCAAAAAGGAAGAAATGGACAAGAGAAGAAAATAAGGAAATATGGAGATGCTACATCAGAAGCAACCTGACGGAGAGAGGATATAGAAGAAGGTTGGTCAACATCTGGAATGAGAGGAATAACACCCCCCAAACAGAGCAGAGGCTGGCAGACCAAGTAAGGAACATAAAGAAAAAGAACTGGCTCTCCCTAACAGAAAGAGAAGAACTGGAAAGGGAAATGTCCCACGACAACGAATTACACGAAGACGAACTGAGAGACAATGCCACAGAAGACGACAGGGATGATGAAGTGTCAAACAACGACACACGAAGAAACACTGACGAAGTAACAGAGAGGACGGAATGGGTAGAAAAGATTAGACAATGGATGGAGCCAGATACAGAGAAAACAAATATTCCCTCCATGAAAGCCTACAACACCAAGAAATTAAGGGAGAAAACAAGTGAGGTCAATGAAATAATGGCCATAATACACACCACCAGTATCACAGAAACAAATAACTTGGCATACGCAAGAGCAAGATTAGTAGTAGAACTGATGGGGATTCGAACACCAACACCACCAGCACAACCAACCCAACAGAAACCAAAACAGCAACCTCCTCGGAAAAGGCGCCTGGAAAAGCAAATCATGGTGATGAGATCTGACTTGAGTAAACTGAAAGAGATGGCAGAAAAAAGGCTAAGAAGCAAGAAAACAAGGGAGGAACTCAACGAGAAATGCAAAGTAGAAGAGAGGGGACTAAACAACACAATAGAAGATGTAAAACAGAGGCTTAAGGCCAAAGCACATAAGATCCAACGGTACATGAACAGGAATAAGGGATACCAACAGAACAAACTATTCGGAACCAACCAGAAAAGACTATACAACCAACTAAGAGGGGAAGACAACCACCCAGAAATTCCCGAAGCCGAACCAAGTAAGAGACTCTGGGAAAACATATGGAGCAATCCGGTATCACACAACAAACATGCAACATGGCTCCAGGAAGTCAAGGAAGAAGAAACAGGGCGAATAAAACAAAGATTCACAGAGATCACGACAGACACAGTCAGACACCAACTAAAGAAAATGCCAAACTGGAAAGCCCCAGGTCCTGATGAAGTCCATGGATACTGGCTCAAAACTTCAAGGCCCTACACCCACGAATAGCAGAACAACTCCAGCATTGTATCTCAAATCACCATGCACCCAAATGGATGACCACAGGAAGAACATCCTTAGTACAAAAAGACAAGAGTAAGGGAAATATAGCCAGTGAAAGGCTATACAATTACCAAGAGGATACAAACACCATCCCCCACCAACAGAAAGGCTGCAGAAGGAAGTGTAGGGGCACAAAAGACCAGCTCCTGATAGACAAAATGGTAATGAAGAACAGTAGGAGAAGGAAAACCATGGCATGGATAGACTATAAGGGAGCCTTCGACATGATACCACACAACATGGCTAATAGAATGCCTGAAAATATATGGGGGCAGAGGAAAAACACCATCAGCTTCCTCAAAATACAATGCGCAACTGGAATACAATACTTACAAGCTCTGGAATAAGACTAGCAGAGGTTAATATCAGGAGAGGGATCTTCCAGGGCGACTCACTGTCCCCACTACTCTTCGTAGTAGCCATGATTCCCATGACAAAAGTACTACAGAAGATGGATGCCGGGTACCAACTCAAGAAAAGAGGCAACAGAATCAACCATCTGATGTTCATGGACGACATCAAGCTGTATGGTAAGAGCATCAAGGAAATAGATACCCTAATCCAGACTGTAAGGATTGTGTCTGGGGACATCAGGATGAATTTGGAATAGAAAAATGCGCCTTAGTCAACATACAAAAAGGCAAAGTAACGAGAACTGAAGGGATAAAGCTACCAGATGGAGCAACATCAACATAGATGAGACAGGATACAAATACCTGGGAATAATGGAAGGAGGGGATATAAAACACCAAGAGATGAAGACACGATCAGGAAAGATATATGCAGATCAGGCGATACTCAAGTCAAAACACAACGCCGGATATATGATAAAAGCCATAAACACATGGGCAGTGCCAGTAATCAGATACAGCGCAGGAATAGTGGAATGGACGAAGGCAGAACTCCACAGCATAGATCAGAAAACCAGGAAACATATGACAATACACAAAGCACTACACCCAAGAGCAAATACAGACAGACTATACATAACACGAAAGGAAGGATGGAGAGGACTACTAAGTATAGAGGACTGCGTCAACATCGAAAACAGAGCACTGGGGCAATATCTGAAAACCAGTGAAGACGAGTGGCTAAAGAGTGCATGGGAAGGACTAATAAAAGTAGATGAAGACCCAGAAATATACAGAGACGGAGAATGACAGACAGAATAGAGGACTGGCACACAAACAATGCACGGACAATACATGTGACAGACTAAAGAACTAGCCAGCGATGACACATGGCAATGGCTACAGAGAGAGCTCAAGAAGGAAACTGAAGGAATGATAACAGTGGCACAAGATCAGACCCTAAGAACCAGATATATTCAAAGAACGATAAACGGAAATAACATCTCTCCCATATGTAGGAAGTGCAAGACAAAAAAAAATGAAACCATAAACCACATAGCAAGCGAATGCCCGGCACTTGCACAGAACCAGACAAAAAGAGGCATGATTCAGTGGTCAAAAGCTCTCCACTGGAGCCTGTGCAAGAAACATCAGCTACCTTGCAGAAATAAGTGGTACGAGCACCAACCAGAGTGAGTGATAGAAAACGATCAGGCAAAGATCCTCTGGACTATGGTATTAGAACGGATAGGGTGATACGTGCAAATAGACCGACGTGACGTTGATTGACAAAGTCAAGAAGGAAAGTATCACTCATTTATGTCGCAATACCATGGGACACCAGAGTTGAAGAGAAAGAGAGGGAAAAAATGGATAGGTATCAAGATCTCAAAATAGAAATAAGAAGAACATGGGATATGCCCGTGGAAATCGTACCCATAATCATAGGAGCACTAGGCACGATCCCAAGATCCCTGAAAAGGAATCTAGAAAAACTAGACGCTGAAGTAGCTCCAGGACTCATGCAGAAGAGTGTGATCCTAGAAACGGCGCAAATAGTAAGAAAAGTGATGGACTCCTAAGGAGGCAGGATGCAACCCGGATCCCTCCCCACACTATAAATACCACCCAGTCGAAGTTGGAGGACTGTGATAGAGAAAAAAAAAATAAATAATAATAATAATAATAATAATAATAATAATAATAATAATAATAATAATAATAATAATAATAATAATCGCAAAGGATAGGCCACAGAATTGCAATGAGCTCTGAAACAGCTCTTGACTAAAACTTTCCTTGTCGTACTAGAACAATTATGAGCAGCCTTGGCATCCAACTGTTCCAGGCATGTCAAGGTTTGTTTGTTATCCTTACCGGGTGGAATAACTAAACGTGACATAACACGTTCGTTGTCTTCCAGAGGCAAAGTCAAGAGCTCTCCTTTCTTATTGGTTATTTGATAGTGATAAATTGTTACAAGAATTTTTGTAGTTTGAGGTAGAAATTTTGATCATGGAATGTCACCTACGATATGACCTTTAAGAATTAATTAAAGTTAGAGACAATTGTACAGGCACAGATGAAAAGCATTATCTGCAAAGACCAAAAATCTTACTGCAAATGAAAGAAGTTCATATTTTGTTGTCTGACATTGCTGTTCTTAACAGTGATTGTGTTCTTATAGCTTTCCCAATCCCAGATAAAGAGGGAGTTCCTATGTCCGGATAAATAGGGATGGTTGGACAATGGTAGGTTATCCGTCTGGAAAACATTTGCCGAGACAAATTCTGACATGAGCCCTTGGAATGGGTTCGTTCAAAACGGCGACTCCGACTAAGGATTAAACTAAGAAAATATATATTACGGAGTCTCAAAATAAAATCATGATTTACGGAAGGACCTTTGCCTTTTGTAGCGATTCATTATCCTTTCCTCTTTACAGAACTTATCAATAATTCATGTGCAACTGTAAAAAAAAAAAAAAAAAAAAAAAAAAAAAAAAAAAAAAAAAAAAGTCAGAAAATATCACTTTTCAATATATTTTTAATTCCTCTTCAGGAAATTTGCCATTTTTTGAGTAAGTTCATATTGTTTCATTTACATTTTAAAAATCTCTGTGTTTTGTGAATACGTTTTTCTTTTGATTAGGGCGGAAACATAGCAGATTAAAATTGTACTGCTATGATAAAAAATGGCATACTCTTTCTCAGTATTTTTAAAGTATTCTGACGTTTTTTCGTGTAATATTTGTTTTAATCATTTCACGTGCCTAACTTTATTTTAAGGGATTAAACCGTCCCTCCTACATTTGTCAGATTGATTTCGAAAATAAAATCTGAGTATGACTGCTTCAATTGCCACTTCAAATATTCGGTGCTTGAGCTTCCAACTTTCTTTTTTAAATGCTTTGCTAAAAAGATAAAATCAAATTCATGACGAAACTGAAACAAAAACACACAAAACAATAAAAAGATAACCATCATGACCACAAAAACACACTAAGAATAAATTTTTAAAAAATAAACATTATGACAGCAAAAACACACTAAAAATAAATAAAATTATAAACATTATGATAGCAAAAACACACTAAAAACAAATAAAAAGGTAAACATTATGACAGCAAAAACAGACTAAAAGAAATAAAATTATAAACATAATGATAGCAAAAACACACTAAATATAAATAAAAAAGTAAACATTATGGCAGCAAAAACACACTAAAAAAAATAAAAAATAAAAAAGTCTAATACCCTGATGATAAACCATTTTTCCGCTTTCCTTTTTCGATTAAATGTACATCATGAGATCACTTAGCAATTTCCATTATCTAATGAGCATCTGTTAATTAGAGGCCCTGTGAATTATCACGATCACTCACATCTCCGGCGCTTATTAATGAGTTCGCCTGCCCGACGCTGATAGAGAGAATCCTACATCAAAAGGGAAAAGCACGTCGTTTTCATGAAAGCATAAATCAATTACATCGTCTAGAAATATGTATGAGGAACCTGATACCAGTTCTGAAAGAACCCCCTAACTTTAAACGTGAAATGAAATAGATGGTTTGTTTGTGTGGTGTTTTTACGTTGCATGGAACCAGTGGTTATTCAGCAACGGGACCAACGGCTCCGAACCACGTCCAGAGTGAATTTCTGTCACCAGAAATACACATCTCTGACGCCTCAATGGAATGCCCATAAATCGACACCATACCGACCACGCCACTGATGCGCTCGAAAAGAAATAGATGGAAAAATTCCTCCAATACATCTGAGGATCAAGAATACCAGAACGACAACATGTGGAAAGTCGAGGTTTGCAGATAATACTAAGTCCTTGATCAAATGTACTAACCTTAAAAGTGCTTCTCACGATGTCCGAGAATTAAGCACAGTACATGACTTCTCCTTTACTTTATAACCTCTAAATATATGACTAAACAAAATTACACTACAATTATAATTTTGGAAAATTAAAGTAAAATTTTAATCTTAGAAAATAAAAAATCTAATTCTAGGAAATCTAAAATATTTATTTTAGAAATTAAAATAACATTTATTATTTTAGAAAATAAAAATAACATTTCTAATTAAAAACAAATCTCAATAAAATTATTTTACAAAATTAAAACATAAATCATTTTTTTATGTATCTTGTTTCGATTATACCTTCAACAGCGATTTTAATATATATATATATATATATATATATATATATATATATATATATATATATATATACATACTATATATATATATACATATATATATATATATATATATATATATATATATATATATATATATATATATATATATATATATATAATATGTATATATATATATATATATATATATATATATATGTATGTATATATATATATATATATATATATATATAAATATATATATATATATATATATATCTATATATCTATATATATATATAAATATATATATATATATATATAATATTATATATATAATATATATATATACAAGCCTTGTTATTTTCAGCTAGTAATTCGGGATGAGGTTGCAATACATGCAATTTTACTCTAGCAACGACCAATCACAGTAATCTACCAAATACTAATCCACTTTGGATTTTTCAACGAAAGATGCAATTCACACAGCCAACACTCAGGCGATCCCTCCATGCCCACCCTTCCTCTCTCTCTCTCTGTCTCTCTGTCTCTCTCTCTCTGTCTCTCTCTCTCTCTCTCTCTCTCTCTCTCTCTCTCTCTGCCCATGCATCCAGGGACGAATCCGGGACTTCGTGCACTCTTGCGCGTGTGTCAGGAATAAACACCTAAAACTAGACAAGTAAAGCACAGGTAAAATTTGCTTGAATTACGTTCACTCACTGCTGAAACAAGCAAGTGATGAAAGTTGTAAATGGATGTTATAGAACAAATAGATAAAGCATACAAGTGGTAACTGACTTTCTGATATGAAAAAGTATCGAGTCGATACGCTGGAAAGTTGACGGTTCGTATATAAGTTTACTTCCAAGGAAAGTAATAATAATAATAATAATAATAATAATAATAATAATAATAATAATAATAATAATGTGGCGCCGTGGAGGAGTGGGTTAGGTCGTTAATAGACTTAAGTCAAGTTAGGCAACATTGGGGCTGGTTCAGCGTTGGATGGGTGACCGCTCTCCTCGGCGTTGATTCCTTGGGAAAGGATCTTTACCATAATTTCCTCAGTCTACTCAGCTGTAACAAATGAGTACCTATCCCTGATGGGGTAGGGTCCAGCTATGGGTTAAATAGAAAACTCAGCAATGATGGAAAGAAATGATGGGGAATAAACGACAACGACGTAAATGGAACCTCTGGCGAACAGAGGAGCTTCGTCCGGCAACCAGGTATTCAACCCAATTGTAGGGGAAGACGGTCAGGTACTTGGAGGTCGTCATCCAGCAACTGATCACCACAACGACAGTAATGAACAGCCTGAGATTGGAGCTACAGAGGCAAAAAGGAAGAAATGGACAAGAGAAGAAAATAAGGAAATATGGAAATGCTACATCAGAAGCAACCCGACGGAGAGAGGATATATAGAAGAAGATTGGTCAACATCTGGATGAGAGGAACACCCCCCAAACAGAGCAGAGGCTGGCAGACCAAGTAAGGAACATAAAGAAAAAGAACTGGCTCTCCCCAACAGAAAGAGAAGAACTGGAAAGGGAAATGTCACACGACAACGAATTACACGAAGACGAACTGAGAGACGATGCCACAGAAGACGACAGGGAGGATGAGGTATCAAACAACGACACACGAAGAAACACCGACGAAGTAACAGAGAGGACGGAATGGGTAGAAAAGATTAGACAATGGATGGAGCCAGATAACAGAGAACAAAGATCCCCTCCATGAAAGCCTACAACCCACCAAGAATAAGGGAGAAAAACAAGTGAGGTCAATGAAATAATGGGCCTAATACACACACCAGTATCACAGAAACAAATAACTTGACATATGCAGGAGCAAGATTAGTAGCAGAACTGATGGGGATTCGAACACCAACACCACCGTCACAACCAACCCAACAGAAACCAAGACAGCAACCTCCTTGGAAAAGGCGCCTGGAAAAGCAAATCATGGTGATGAGATCTGACTTGAGTAAACTGAAAGAGATGGCAGAAAAAAGGCTAAGAAGCAAGAAAACAAGGGAGGAACTCAACGAGAAATACAAAGTACAAGAGAGGGGACTAAACAACACAATAGAAGATGTAAAACAGAGGCTTAAGGCCAAAGCACACAAGATCCAAGGGATACCAACAGAACAAACTATTCGGAACCAACCAGAAAAGACTATACAGCCAACTAAGAGGGGAAGACAACCACCCAGAAATTCCTGAAGCCGAATCAAGTAAGAGACTCTGGGAAAACATATGGAGCAATCCGGTATCACACAACAAACATGCAACATGGCTCAGGTAGTCAAGGAAGAAGAAACAGGGAGAATAAAACAAAGATTCACAGACATCACGACAGACACAGTCAGACACCAACTAAAGAAAATGCCAAACTGGAAAGCCCCAGGTCCCGATGAAGTCCATGGATACTGGCTCAAAAACTTCAAGGCCCTACACCCACGAATAGCAGAACAACTCCAGCATTGTATCTCAAATCACCAAGCACCCAAATGGATGACCACAGGAAGAACATCCTTAGTACAAAAAGACAAGAGTAAGGGAAATATAGCCAGTAACTACAGGCCTATCACCTGCCTACCAATAATGTGGAAGTTACTAACAGGTATCATCAGTGAAAGGCTATACAACTACCTGAGGAGACAAACACCATCCCCCACCAACAGAAAGGCTGCAGAAGGAAGTGTAGGGGCACAAAGACCAGCTCCTGATAGACAAAATGGTAATGAAGAACAGTAGGAGAAGGAAAACCAACCTAAGCATGGCATGGATAGACTAAAAGAAAGCCTTCGACATGATACCACACACATGGCTAATAGAATGCCTGAAAATATATGGGGCAGAGGAAAATACCATCAGCTTCCTCAAAAATACAATGCGCAACTGGAATACAATACTTACAAGCTCTGGAAAAAGACTAGCAGAGGTTTAATAAATCAGAGAGGGATCTTCCAGGGCGACTCACTGTCCCCACTACTCTTCGTAGTAGCCATGATTCCCATGACAAAAGTACTACAGAAGATGGATGCCGGGTACCAACTCAAGAAAAGAGGCAACAAAATCAACCATCTGATGTTCATGGACGACATCAAGCTGTATGGTAAGAGCATCAAAGGAAATAGATACCCTAATCCAGACTGTAAGGATTGTATCTGGGGACATCAGGATGGAGTTTGGAATAGAAAAATGCGCCTTAGTCAACATACAAAAAGGCAAGTAACGAGAACTGAAGGGATAAAGCTACCAGATGGGAGCAACATCAAACACATAGATAGACAGGATACAAATACCTGGGAATAATGGAAGGAGGAGATATAAAACACCAAGAGATGAAGGACACGATCAGGAAAGAATATATGCAGAGACTCAAGCGATACTCAAGTCAAAACTCAACGCCGGAAATATGATAAAAGCCATAAAACACATGGGCAAGTGCCAGTAATCAGATACAGCGCAGGAATAGTGGAATGGACGAAGGCAGAACTCCGCAGCATTAGATCAGAAAAAACCAGGAAAACAAATGACAATACACAAAGCACTACACCCAAGAGCAAATACGGGTACAGACATACATAACACGAAAGGAAGGAGGGAGAGGACTACTAAGTATAGAGGACTGCGTCAACATCGAAAACAGACTACTGGGGCAATATCTGAAAACCATGAAGACGAGTGGCTAAAGAGTGCATGGGAAGAAGGACTAATAAAAGTAGACGAAGACCCAGAAATATACAGAGACAGGAGAAAGACAGAAAGAACAGAGGAATGGCACAACAAACCAATGCACGGACAATACTGAGACAGACTAAAGAACTAGCCAGCGATGACACATGGCAATGGCTACAAAGGGAGAGCTAAAGCAAAGGAAACTGAAGGAATGATAACAGCGGCACAAGATCAGGCCCTAAGAACCAGATATGTTCAAAGTATGATAGACGGAAATAACATCTCTCCCATATGTAGGAAGTGCAATACGAAAAATGAAACCATAAACCAAACCATAAGCAAGTGAATGCCCGGCACTTGCACAGAACCAGTACAAAAAGAGGCATGATTCAGTGGCAAAAGCCCCTCCACTGGAGCCTGTGCAAGAAACATCAGCTACCTTGCAGTAATAAGTGGTACGAGACCAACCTGAAGGAGTGATAGAAAACGATCAGGCAAAAGATCCTCTGGGACTATGGTCATAACGGATAGGGTGATACGTGCAAACAGACCAGACGTGGACGTTGATTGACAAAGTCAAGAAGAAAAGTATCACTCATTGATGTCGCCAATACCATGGGACACCAGAGTTGAAGAGAAAGAGAGGAAAAAATGGATAAGTATCAAGATCTGAAAATAGAAATAAGAAGGATATGGGATATGCCAGTGGAAATCGTACCCATAATCATAGGAGCACTAGGCACGATCTCAAGATCCCTGAAAAGGAATCTGGAAAAACTAGAGGCTGAAGTAGCTCCGGGCCTCATGCAGAAGAGTGTGATCCTAGAAACGGCACACATAGTAAGAAAAGTGATGGACTCCTAAGGAGGCAGGATGCAACCCGGAACCCCACACTATAAATACCACCCAGTCGAATTGGAGGACTGTGATAGAGCAAAAAAAAAAAAACAAAAAAAAAAAAAAAAAATAAAATAAAAAATAATAATAATAATATAATAATAATAATAATAGTATTTATATATATAGATATATATATAGATATTTACTATATATATATATATATATATATATATATATATATATGCATATGAAATATATATATATATATATATATATATATATATATATATATATATATATATATACATATAATATATATATATATATAAAGACAAAGTAGGTACATGCCTTAACAGACAGACAGGTAGATGGACAGAATAATTTACCTGGTTTTCAGCAAAGCTACACTCAGGGTATAAATCCATTAAAGGTATGATGCCTTTGTAAAATAAGGATCAAGTTTTGTTAAAAAAAAAAAAAAAAAAAAAAAAAAAAAAAAAAAAAAAAAAAAACTTAATAGCTTAACATAAATAACTGATGAGTGTAGCTCCCCTTCGAAATCATTCATGCAAAAACAACAACCCTCCCACGTAACTTAATTTCTATATAAGCTTATTCAAGGAACAAACATTCATCGTCAACACAGGTCATCACTGGAATTCTTGGGAAAAAACTGATTGTTGTCCAGGCCTATTTCATCAGTAAAGGTCAAACATCAAGACTTGTTATTGATAACGAAAGCCAACGCGTGAAAAATAAAAAAAACTAATACAATTTACAAACCACAAACTCTGAGGAAATAAACGTTTCCACGGCGCTGTAACTATTCCTGTCTTTCAAATAATGAAGAATTAAAGTTACTATTGTCCTTTGCCTTCTAGCAAAATCGGACATTGCGCCATCATTAAGCGTAATAATGTAATATATCCGACTGTTTTCCTGGAAGGACAAAGCGTTTTTGTCTTTTTATAATATATAAATAAAAAGTAAAAAATTGAAATACTACACCATTTATAGACTGTCTCCCCAAGAGCACATACCTCTAACGATGACAGAGAAATGCTAAACTTTCGAATTCTGAACTTCGCTGTGCCCCAGATTCTAAATCAAGGTAAAAGAATAAGGGCGGAGAATAACTACGAGGGGGGGGACCGCAATCTAACTGTACAGAGACGTTGAAAAAAATAGTTCAAGTTCCAAAATGGCTTTCGGGAATATCGTCAGCAGTCCCAACGGTGGATCCTTACCATGTTTTATCACGACCACATAAGAGCTTTCAACGTGGTATGGCCGTTGGCACGACTAGATAGGACGAGAAGCGGTGCTGTCACCGTGGTGTGGCCGTTGGCACGACCACATTAGAATAAGAATGAAATTTTGACATCTACAAACTAGAACAAGGAGTGATCCGACCTCCAGCTTACTCGGAGCGCGGGCTAAAATAAAAATCTACGGTCAAACAGCGCGTTGTTTCGCCAACGGAAATTAAAATCAATACGCTATTTCTCATTAGAAATAATTGTTCTGTACTGAGTAACATGCACATTATTTATTTTAATACATGTTAATTCTCATAAATGAATCATAAATATCCTATCCTAAAATTCCTGTATATTTAACTCAACGCGAAACATCTTTTTCAGACCTTTTAAGGCTTTTCCAAAGGGCTTTCCTAACCCCCCAACAAGAACAACAACAACAACAACATAGCATAGTTAGTAGACTTACTCCCCAAGTAAGCGATAAATATAAACAGCTCACAAACCCCAAATCAAACGACTGACCAGTTTGATCAAAATTCAAGAGAAATTAAATGCTCAACTTTATACTAATTAACAACAGAAAACCAGCTCACGGTAAAAAAAAAAAAATTATCAAAAGAGCCTTACCTTCGAATTCTGGCCACCAGAGACCTCTTCCTATCAGAAACTTGAGTCTGCAGAAAAATATATCAGTTATTACATTATAATTTACTTGTGACCTTGTAGATAGGTTAAATGATTACAAATGTCCATGGTATGGTACACCTCTCAAATTACATTACATTCTGAAAGGATACAAAAAAAATACGACTAAAACGATGATGATAATGATGATACCTTACCATTTAGTAAAAAAAAAAATAATAACAATTTATAATGATGACGAAAACAATCAATTCCACAAGAGTGAATGTGAAGTCTAATAATAATAATAATAATAATAATGATAATAATAATAATAATAATAATAATAATAAGGAAGGAGCCTTCTCTGAGGGCATAGCATTGAATACAATAGCTGTTTCAACGGCATTTAATTTATATAGAATCTTCTCAATTCTTCTTATTATCTTTTTCTCGTTAGCATGTAGCTGGTGTATTAAGTTTCCTAAGGACATGTAAAGATTTTCATTTGTCTTAGGTTTATTCCTCTAACGTGTCGACAGCACACAGGCAGTCATCTATGAGAGTTTACAGTACAGTGAATTAAGATACGTTTTACAAGTATTTATAGCATGCAAGGTCGTGTACAATCGGTGGGCGGGTCGGTGGGAACGGATTTTAATTGGTCGTTGGATGGTAACGAAATCTCCCCCTGAGGCGTTCAGACCTACGTAGTTTGGACGGGGTTATTATCGTCGGTTGGGTGTTGGTTGGGGTACCCACCTCTTGGGCGGCAGGCTGTACGGTTGATATATCTTCCGCTCGTTCTCTCCCGCTTTCTCTCTCTACTTCTTCCGCTCTTTCTCTCTCTCTTGCTCTCTCTCTTTCTCTTTCTCCAAGTTCCTCTCTCTCTCTCTCTCTCTCTCGTTCGCTCCTTCTCACGCTCTCTCTTTCTCTCTCTGCCTGCTCCTCTCTCTCTCTTTCTCTTTCTCTCTCTGTTTCTGTTTCTCCTCTCTCTCTCTCTCTCCTCTCTCTCTCTCTCTCTCCCCCTCGATCTCTCTCTCTCTCTCCCCCCCTCGATCTCTCCTCTCTCTCTCTGTGGCGGTATACGTAGTCGGTTGGTTTCTTGCGCCATTTCTTTCTTATGAGTGGTGGGAAGGGAAAAACTCTGTTTCTTTTACTGTGTTGTCGTCTCTAATATATTGTAATGCTTCAAGATAACGTAGGCTGGCGTTTTCGGTCCGGTGCATGGTCAATAATTTCTATGTTCTTTATAAGCTCAGCTCTTTCTGGTCTCCTGTTATGTTTTTCCCTATAGTGAATGAAAATGGCCCCTTCTTGAAGATGACATGAGAGACGCTTGGAGAGTCTGGTAGTGGTCATCCCGATATGGTCGAACGCTAAACGAGGGACTCCATGAATAAATGGCACCAAGAAAGAACGACCGTAACTAACGACCAAAGTGGAGCTATAAAAATATTTTATAAAAATCATATGCACCACAAATATTTGGAAGATGAAAAGGCTATAAGGAAAATAATCAGTGAAAATGTCTCCCCCACTACAGAAAGTGATAAAATTAGCCTCATAATTTATTACAAAAACATGAAACCAGCCAGCTGCTTCTTAGAAACAACCCGGCGCCCCCAGAAACGTCTCTTTGAAGAGAAGGAGTGTCATTACGAATCACATGCTCGGTGGATGGATGCCACCATTCTTATATCGGGATGACCACTACCAGACTCTCCAAGCGTCTCTCATGTCATCTTCAAGAAGGGACCATTTTCATTCACTATAGGGAAAAACATAACAGGAGACCAGAAAGAGCTGAGCTTATAAAGAACATAGAAATTATTGACCATGCACCGGACCGAAAACGCCTACGTTATCTTGAAGCATTACATATAGAGACGAAAAAAACCGACTATCAACACGGTAAAAGAAACAGAGTTTCTTCCCACCATCATAAGAAGAAATGGCGCAAGAAACCAACCGACTACGTATACCGCCACGAGAGAGAGAGGAGAGATCGAGGGGGGAGAGAGAGAGAGAGAGATCGAGGGGAGAGAGAGAGAGAGAGAGAGAGAGAGAGAGAGAGAGAGAGAAAGAGAAAGAGAGAGAGAGGAGCAAACAGAGAGAGAAAGAGAAAGAGAGAGAGAGGAGCAGGCAGAGAGAGAAAGAGAGAGCGTGAGAAGGAGCGAACGAGAGAGAGAGAGAGAGAGAGAGGAACTTGGAGAAAGAAAAGAAAGAGAGAGAGAGCAAGAGAGAGAGAAAGAGAGAAAGAGCGGAAGAAGTAGAGAGAGAAAGCGGGAGAGAACGAGCGGAAGATATATCAACCGTACAGCCTGCCGCCCAAGAGGTGGGTACCCCAACCAACACCCAACCGACGATAATAACCCCGTCCAAACTACGTAGGTCTGAACGCTTCAGGGGGAGATTTCGTTACCATACAACGACCAATTAAAATCCGTTCCCACCGACCCGCCCACCGATTGTACACGACCTTGCATGCTATAAATACTTGTAAAACGTATCTTAATTCACTGTACTGTAAACTCTCATAGATGACTGCCTGTGTGCTGTCGATACGTTAGAGGAATAAACCTAAGACAAATGAAAATCTTTACATGTCCTTAGGAAACTTAATACACCAGCTACATGCTGACGAGAAAAAGATAATAAGAAGAATTGAGAAGATTCTATATAAATTAAATGCCGTTGAAACAGCTATTGTATTCAATAATAATAATAATAATAATAATTAGAAAGGAGGCCTTCTCTGAGGGCAGTAGCATTGAATACAATAGCTGTTTCAACGGCATTTAATTTATATAGAATCTTCTCAATTCTTCTTATCATCTTTTTCTCGTCAGCATGTAGCTGGTGTATTAAGTTTCCTAAGGACATTTAAAGATTTTCATTTGTCTTAGGTTTATTCTTCTCACAGAGATGAGGACCTTGAAACTTTAAGAGAGACTTTCGAAGAATGCTCCGTCCTCCACTTCACGTGTGAACGCAGCGTTGACGGTGCCCTATCCCAGGGTCAAAATAAACAGGGTCTGCTCACGAGGCGGTACTAAAACCTATCCCCGCCCCTTGTGAAACGTCATCAGTTACAAAAGGACCATATCTTTATGAAACTATATTTACGATAACATTTTCATATAACTATTTTTGTGATGGCGTTTTTTTTATATAAATTTTCCTTTTATTGCATGTTGCCGTATACTACGTTAAAGTACAAAGAATGCTCTTTCAAATGATATATAGCACATTACAATTACGATTACTTTCAAACCTACAAGCGCGCACACAAAAAATTGTCTACGCACACAAAAATGTGCAATTACTTCATCCGTCAACCTACATACATTCACGTTTCGTAGCGTATCTGACTAAGGGATGATGATAGAAAGAAACTGAAAAAAATGGATTAGAAAGCTCGATAAAAGTTTACTATCTATAATGAACAAATAAAAAATTGATAGGTGTTATCAGAAATTTTCGAAGGAATTACTTAGTCAAAGACGGGACTAAATTTTTAAACTTTCATGTACAAATATTTACATTTTTCTTTACATAATTTTTCATCTTCTTATTACGTTTTGCCATATACCCATGAAAAAAAAAAAAAAAAAAAAAAAAAAAGTAGTACAAAGAATGCCCTTTCAATTGGTATATGACACATTACAATTACAATTATTTTCAAACCCATAATCGCGCACAGAAAATATTATCTACGCACGCAAAAATTATAAAAAATTAAGCTTTCGTGAGAGATCTGAAATCTAGCCCCGCCCCTTGTGAAACGTCATCAGATACATCCAGCCAGACTGACGAATAACTTTTAGTACTTTTTTCGAAAATATTATAATTGTTTGAGGCATGCATAATTAATACCTTTATGTATACAGTTTGTGTTATATGTAAAATTATGTGTTCGGAAGTATATTTATGTGATATGAAGTGCTAATGAGAATTTCCTGGAAATGTGTTTCCTGTATCATTGTCTTCATCATTTATTCCTTTGATACCTTATATGGTATATGATGCAGTTGATATACTTTTGATATTGTTTTCTTTTTTGTGGCCAAGTCATGCATGCAAATGCAACTGCCATTTTTTACACTGCCTGTATCCACATTTTCTTTGTATTTATTGCATAACAATAAGTATTCACAATAAGATTTGGAAAATATAATTAATCTATCATTCTAACCTTTATCATAAAAAAATGTTTTTCAAAGTGAGGTATGAACACGGTGACAGAAGTAAATACATTTCTTAAGAATTATTTAAAATCTTGATAATATTACTACCTGAAAGAGAGAGAGAGAGAGAGAGAGAGAGAGAGAGAGAGAGAGAGAGAGAGAGAGAGAGAGAGAGAGAGAGAGTTGTCATGTTAAAAGAAATGGACTTGAAGAGAATACAGCAAACCAGTATATAGGTAAGTAAATAAATAAGTAAAGAATAAACATATGAAGAAAGCTGGAGTAGCTATGTGTGTTCAAACTGGTATATTTTGTGCAATAAAACAAGGTTTGGTGACTAAATGATGATACATATTTTATCATCAAGATTTTATGAAAAACACCATGCAATATGGATTAAATGTATAAAAACTAAGGGTATTTATACATTTAATGCGATATGGATTAAATGTATAAAAACTAAGAGTAACACGGGAGTGTTACTCTTGTGACGTCACAGTATTAGCTCCGCCCCCACTGCCGAGTTGAGCAGACCCTATATACTTTGAATGGTTATTAAAAAACATCAAGCATGTGACCTCTATACATGTTTTATCAGATTTTATAAAAAAAAAAACCATGCGGTATGGATTAAATGTATAAAAACTAAAGCTTCTTTAAGTAATTCAATGGAGGAGCGCGGGTAGTGTTACTCTTCTGACGTCACAGTATTAGTTCCTCCCCCACTGCCGAGTTGAGCAGACCCTATTACTTTGACTCTGCCCTATTCTTCCTGGACGTTCGGGTACAGCAGACCCCTACGGGATACACCACCACGGTTTACAAGAAACCCACAAACCCGGGTCTATGCCTTAATGAGTCCAGTGAGTGCCCAGACTGGTATAAAAGATCGGTAGTAGATGCCTTCGTCCGCCGCGCCCTTACACACTGTTCCACATGGAGAGAAACCACCAGGGAGATCGAAAGGTCTACACAAGTCCTCATCAGCAATAACTTTTCAAACCACATGGTCGAATGCCAAACGAGGAAAAAAAACCCTATATCAAAAAAAATGGCACCAGGAAAGAACGACCGAAACTAACGACCAAATGGGGAGCTATAAAAATATTTTATAAAAATTATATGCACCACAAATATTTGGAAGACGAAAAGGCTATAAGGAAAATAATCAGTGAAAATGTCTCCCCCACTGCAGAAAGTGATAAAATTAGCCTCATAATTTATTACAAAAACATGAAAACCAGCCAGCTGCTCCTTAAAAACAACCCGGCGCCCCCAGAAACGTCTTTGGAGAGGAGTGTCTACGAATTCACATGCTCGGTGGATGGATGCCACCATTCTTATATCGGGATGACCATCACCAGACTCTCCAAGCATCTCTCCTGCCACCTTCAAGAAGGGGCCATTTTCATTCACTACAAGGAAAAACATAACAGAAGACCAGAAAGAGCTGAACTTATAACGAACATAGAAATTATTGACCATGCACCGGACCGGAAACGCCTACGTTATCTTGAAGCATTACACATATTAGAGAAAAAACCGACTATCAACATGGTAAAAGAAACAGAATTTCTTCCTACCATCTTAAGAAGAAATAGCACAAGAAACCAACCGACTCCGTATACCGCCACGAGAGAGAGAGGAGAGATCGAGGGAGAGAGAGAGAGAGAGAGAGAGAGAGGAGAGAGAGAGAAACAGAAAGAGAGAGAGAGAGAGAGAGAGAGAAACAAGCAGAGAGAAGCGAGAGATAGAGAAGGAGCGAACGAGAGAGAGAGAGAGAGAGGAACAAGCAGAGAGAGAAAGAGAAAGAGAGAGAGAGAGGAACAAGCAGAGAGAAAGAGAGAGAGTGAGAAGGAGCGAACGAGAGAGAGAGAGAGAGGGGAATTTGCAGAGAGAGAAGGAAAGTAAGAGAGAGAGAAAGAGAAGAAAAAGCAGAGAGAGAAAGCGGGAGAGGACGAGCGGAAGATGTGACATCTGGACAGCCTGCAATACCCAACCCACGCTAATAACTCCGGCCAGACCACGCAGATCTAAACGCCTCAGGGAGAGAATTCGTTACCATCCAACGACCAATTAAAATCCCTGCTCACCGACCCGCCCACAAGATTTTACACGACCTTGCATGCTATAAATACTTGTTAAGAAACGTATCTTAATTCACTTTACTGTATACTTCTATAGATGACTGCCTGAGGGCGCTTGTCCGACACGTTTTAGAGGAAATAAACCTAAGACAAATGAAAAATCTTTACATGTCCTTAGGAAACGGAATACCAACCAGCTACAAATGCTGACGAGAAAAAGATAAGAAGAAGAATTGAGAAGATTCTTTTATATAAATTAAATGCCGTTGAAACAGTTATGTATTCATAATATTAACAATAATAATAATAATAATAATAATAATAATAATAATAATAATAATAATAATAATACTAATGTACCACTTAGTAAAAAATAATAACAATATTTATGATGATGACAAAGGCAATAAAATTCACAACAGTGCATGTGAAGTTTAATAATAATTAATAATAATAATAATAATAATAATAATAATAATAATAATAAAATAATAATAATAATAATAATAACCCCCTCAGTAAAAAATAATAACAATATTTATGATAATGACGAAGACAACAATCTTTACAACAGTGAATGTGAAATCTAATAACTAATAATAATAATAATAATAATGATAATAATAACCCGCTTACGTAGGCCACGAGGAATCTCCACTTTGGTAATACCCATTCGATACGCTTTTGGTTATAGTTGACGAAAGAGTATATCACATAAATTCAGAACGCCAACACGTTGAACAGTAAAACTCTTTAATGTACAGAATTATAAAAAAGCTCTTGAGAAAGCAGCTTCAGCCAGCACAAACTGTTAAATTAACTGAATGTCCGAAAGTGTGGAAAGTCAAAGGTTGTGATAAACAAATCAACGCGTGACCTGACCGCCAGCTTACTCGGATAGAGTGCTAAATAGACGGTCAAATAGAGTGTTGTATTTCACCAACGAAAATTATACAAATAAATAAGCTATACTTTATCAGATATAATTATTTTGTACTGTTTAACATGCACATAATTTATTTTTTACATTTTCATTAGCATAAATGAATCATAAATATCCTATCTCAAAATTCCTTTATCTTTAACTAAACGCGAAACACCTTTTACAGACCTTTTTAGGCTTTTCCATAGCGCTTTCCTACCACAATTCCTCCCTCCCCCCACCACAACAAGAACACCAACAGCAAGAACAACAAGAATAAGAACAACCACAACAACACAGTAATTTGTAGGCTTACTCCTCGAGTAAGCGAATATGAAGTAATCGAAGATGACTGTCTTAAGTATAAATATTGTGAGTGGAAAATATTTCTTTCATTGAGACACAATTTCAGTTTCTTTTTATTTATGAATGAATAACCACGAAATAGCAGCAACCAAAACTGGAATCAATCAATCAAAAGACAGTCAAATTACTTGCCAATAAACCAACTATTATTTTCATTTTTATTCTTTTTACTTTCATTTTTATTATAGCTTCCATTTTTTATTGTTGTTATTTTATGATTATTATTTTTTCATTTAGCCTCATAATGAACGATTCTACATCCCAAATACTTCGTGAATCTCAACGGAACACACGCAGGTTTAAAACTGGGAATACGAAGGACAACTTTCAATAAGCGAAAGATAAATAAACTCAGGCAAAACACATTACTATCTCTTTACGCTCTGTTTCAAGGCAGTTCATCATAAACGTCACTTTTTTCTAGGAAGAATGATGAATACGATTTATATATATATTAGTTGGTTAAAGATCAAAACAGAACTCGCACGTACAATAACGCTGTGACCATGAAACTTATATCATTAATTACACAGACATAGCCATACGGGCAAACAAACTGACTACAGCTACAATCACACGCATTACACCGCAATATTATATATATATATATTATAGGTTTATATATTATATATATATAATATATATGTGTGTGTGTGTGTGTGTGTGTGTGTGTGTGTGTGGCCACAGAGTGCCCTAACCTTCCCTTTATGTTGTAATGACTACGGAAAACGCAATAGGAGTGAGCCTATGTCTGCTGATGAGGTGTGTAAACAAATGAACTTAAAAATAAAAGCAAGAGAAGGCAACTGTTTTTTTTTTACAGCCTAAAATACATGAGAGGACGTTAAAAAAATTCAGTCAGAAAATTTGTGGCTAGTCAGTCAAAATTCGTATATCATTCATTTCCCTCAGGCATGAGAGTTATCCGCAGTCATGCTCCCTTTTTTTTTTCCCCGACTTCTCCGTCTGCTCCATTCATTACCTGCCTGGGTTATTAAAGAGAGTCCAGGCGATGGCTTACGTTTTTACATTTGGTTTCCCGCGAAAGAAGATTACTGGTCGCGTTCCTAAGACCCAAGGCTTTTCACCGAGTTAATAAATGATCGGATCGGATCTCTGCTCTATACTCTCTTCATGAAAAATTTTTTATTTTTCCTTACCAAACTCTGACAATGTTCCCTCGCTGGCTTTGATAGAAAAGGCATATACCTATTTTAAATCTCCTTACGATTCGAATTTTGGTTGCTCAATATGCCTACCCGATGGAGTATTATTAAAAGACTAAAAAATGACGTGTGCTGACATCTACTTTTGACAGCTGTAGTAGTAGTGGCAGTGACGGGACATCACTAATGGACTCAACTACAACAAGAGTGAGTTTTTCAAAATGAACAAGAATGATTCAGGGCAATATCGATAAAACACAATTCTTTTTATCTAACCTCAACAATAATCAAATCACATGGATATAGAAGTAAGGAGTATAAGAATGAAAATATCAGTAACTGTGTTGTACAATCTTCACATCAATGGGAGCCTACCATTAATAGTATCACAGAATCTCATTACCACCACCATGATAATATTCCCAAATAGCATCCCTTTGAAACAAAAAGTCTGGGTAATGTGAATTTCCAGCGAGGGGAGCAACTAATGGTAATTTTGCATGATTTATGCAGGTCTTCGGAGGAGAAACTTTTGTTTCTATAGGTCACACAAATTCTTCTGTTTTAGAGATGTAAGAAGAAAAGGACTGAATACTTTGGGGTATTTTCCTTGTAAATGAAGAAATGAAGAGTTTGCCCGATGAAATATGAGAATAGAATCACAAATGCCGAGAGAAATTTGAGACACAGTGAAACATTGAAGCATTACTGTGCACAGCGATAAAAATTAATATTTAACAAACGAAACGCTTATATAAGGCCGTTTGGATCAAATGTATATAGAATTCTCTATATACTTTGGTTTGGATGCTTTATTTCAAATGAGTTTCAATGACGGAGAGGGGCTGATTTCATCAGTTTAAGTTTCATTGGTTCTTATTCCTGATGGGACTAGTGTCTATATGTCTCCGGTTCAGTCTTTTCAACGAAACCTGTTCCTAGTTGGATGAGTGGTTTACGTGCTCGCCTACCGATTCGGTAGTCGCGAGTTCGATACCCCCTCTCTTCCAGTGTGGAATCAGAGGAATTTGTTTCTGGTGATTAGAAACTAATAATCTCGATAAAATGTGGTTCGGATCCCACAATAACCTGTAGTCCCTTTGCTAGGTCATCAATTGGTTCCTAGCTACGTCAAAATATCTAATCCTTCGGGCCAGCCGTAGGAGAGCTGTTAATCAGCTCAGTGGTCTGGTTAAACTAAGATATACTTAACTTTGCAAGGAAACCAATACAACGGGAGATCCCCCAAATATTTGATTCATGCAGGAAAAGACAAAATATTAAAAAAGAAAATTGTCTGGTTGCAAGCACAAGTAAGCGATAAGTTTATAATAAAATCTAGGTAGCTAACAGAAAGCAAAGGAAACGGAAACAGCAAGAGAGTGCCAAATCTTACCGGAAGATGGGAACGAAAATGATCACGGGTTCGAGATACCCAGTAAATGGAGAGTGTAGCCTCTTGACACCTGTTACATGGAACAGCCCTTGCCAGCTTTGTTATCGACCAGGTTCTCAGCTCAGTATCTTTAAAATAAACCCAATAAGCAAATAATTGCCTGTAGAGTACTCATCACCGAAAGAAAAATGGTTATTAATTCGTTAACCATCGGAAACGAAAAACGCTACAAGCATAGAATCAATCGGCTGACGATATATTTGTCAATAGTAATTTTCGAAAAGACAACAGCTGTTGGAAAGACCACCAGTGGTGGGGGGGGGGGCGCCGCCGCAGAGAGCAGCCACATTGTAAGAGAGAATGAGATCTTTCAAGAAAAGAAACAGAAGCCGAAGCAAAATCCCAAAAAGGTTGAGAGAAGGATTCCAAAGACGAACGGGAATGGAATGCATGCTTTATGGATATTTAGCATGAAATAATAAAGTCCATTCTCTCCAAAGCAAAGAGAAAAGCTCGCTTCGATTTTCATCGATCCTGAGAAGAAGAGCATTGGGCGACGAGTGACTGGATAAGAAAGAAACTTAGTTTTTGTGGGATTCTGAACTCCGTCGAAGACATTGTGCTGTCGAGATCAGGAGCGATTTATAAAGGAAGAAAAAATCATTCGAGACTGAATACATATATCAGAAGAGGGCCGAGAGATATAGATACATATGTATATATGTATTAATATATACATATTTATATCATAAGCTAATAGATACAATAAGCAACCACCAGATTCATATGAAAAACACTACATAACTGCAGCTTTTCAAGAAATTCTTCAAATTCCTTTTCTCAGTTATAGCTACCAGATCCCTTTGTCGTGGTCAGAGTAAAATGTATACATATATTTACACACACACACACATATATATATATATATATATATATATATATATATATATATAATCCGTACCCTTTCGGTAACATAATGTCTCTTGCGACGTAAAAATGCCTCGTCGGGTACCAGTTGAACGCAAAGGGGCTCTCATCAAATCAGATTATACCAATTTCTGCAATGCCAAGTAAATTACGTATTACAAATGAGCTTTCATGAAAAATGACTTAGCCTATACTCTCTCTCTCTCTCTCTCTCTCTCTCTCTCGTGGTGTAAGAGCTCTGACGATAATAACTGAAGTTTGGAACTAGCATATTTTATAATTCTCCAAAACTCTATCAACCACACAAATAATAAGATATAAAAAGACAGAAATGTCGAATTTAGTTTATAAGGAACAATATTAAAAACGTATTCTTTGCACGCGCGTGAGAGAGAGAGAGAGAGAGAGAGAGAGAGAGAGAGAGAGAGAGAGAGACAGGAGTTCACACTAGACAACAATCATCTTTCTTCTTCACAAAAGTCAAATGTCTGTGACCTGACCCGATTCGGAACATATTTCATCACCTTTTGTATTTCCAAAGAGAACAGAGGATTCTGAAACGGTTCAGAGATAAGAAATCCAGCCCCCACGGCTTCTCGAATTACATTTTCTTCCTTTCTGCGAAACGAAAGGCGCAGTTCAGTAATTATCTGATGCAACGATTTCTTGAGAGGATTTAAAAAAAAAAAATTTTTTTGCGTCCTTCGCTGATTTCTCTTCTCACATTCATTCTCTCTCTCTCTCTTCTCTCTCTCTCTCTCTCTCTCTCTCTCTCTCTTTTAACCTTTCCGAAGCAGCTGAATGACTTCTTTGCAGTCATTGGCATTACAAAATCAAGTTGTGTTCAGCCGATGTATACTCGATTGCAAAGGTTGCTTAAAGTGACACTGTCTTTTACGATCTTTCTCATTTTTAGCCCTAATTATTCATTTGTGATGTAATTGGGCCCTCGTCTTCACGGCGCCTTTACATTAATCCATCAGTCAAGCAATAAATCAATCAATCAATGAGCCACCGCGTTCATCAGGTTATTCCAGATTTGAGTTCTTGTTTGAGAATGCACTTTCAGATTTGAGCGAAATTTGCAGTGAATATTAATCTCGGTGTAAGCTGAGACACCATGTGAATGTTTTCTGAAAACATAACAGAAACCGACAAAACTTCTCAGGTAAATAAATTTTTAAAAATGGATTAAACAAACGTATCAATTACTTTACATCCTCCTTCATAATTCGAAATTGATCATTCAACTGACCGGAACACAATGGCAGAATTTTCAGAGATTGACTTGAAGGTTCCAGTACCGGCTCGATGACATTCCTCCTAAAATAATTATTGGAACGCCGGGAATGTTCAAGGGAGCGGTCGGTCAGTCAGGGGAGACATTTCCTTTGATAACTCCAGGACGATTAAGTATTGATGTTATTGATGCTCATCGTTGATTGATGTTGAAGACCCGAAACTGATTAAGAAGAAGGTGGGATAACTGAAGACTCCTTGAATATACGTATATGACTGAAATTGGTATCATCGATAAGAAGAATGTTGGTAGATGGAATCCATCGCGGGAGGGAAGACTGATAGAAGCTGTCTTAACATTTCGTCTGTAGATATTAAACCGAATGAAAACGACAATTAACCCTGATTCCAGCTAGAATTATCCTCCCCTCGACATTTGATTATAATAGTAATTGCGCCGTGATGGTAATATGTACACAATTCAGTAAGAGTTGTTAGGAATCACTGCCAAAGTTAATTAAAGCGTGGACATCTGTTAACCAAGGTTCTGCGGCTTTTGTGATCTTAATTCAGCTCTTATTTTTAGCACTCGGAAACAAATATCTAGATGCCAAGTACTTATAACCATCCAGTCTCCATTCAGATAACACGGAGATAAAACATATTGATTGACAAATTCCATGAAGAAAGTAAAGGACAAGGAGTCGAAAGGCCTTCCAGAACTCCGTCGTTTCTCTTTCCTTCGTAGGTTTTGTCTTTATTTATATATTCATCACGTTCCATTTTTTTGTGATTCACGCACGCACGCACACACACACACACACACAACACACACACAACACACACATATATATATAATATATATATATATATATATACATATATATATATATATATATATAGATTTATATTATATATATATGTAATATATATTGTATGTATGTATATATATATTATAAATATATCTTATATATATATATATATATATATATGATATATATACATAAAAGATATATGCCACGGGGGAAAATAAACAACGGAGTATTCCGTGAGATCTTTCGACGTTCAAACATCTGCTAAGTAAAGGACGTTTGAACGTCGAAAGATCTCGCGCGGATACTCCGTTGTTTATTTTCCCTTGTCGCATATATCTTTATTTATTGGATTTATCCACGTTCCTAACTTTCGTGATTCAGTTATATATATATATATATATATATATATATATATATATATATATATATATATATATATATCTATCCTTAACCTGTTTTGTCCAGAGTAAACATAAAGAACCCTCTCTGCCCTCCTAAGCGTAAATGTATGGCTTATCGAAGCATTCCTCGCTGAGGGCGATTCTGTGTTAGCGATTTGTGTACACAAGCTTAGGTTTATGGGTAAGAGTAAGCTTGCCTCCGAACTCTCCCTAGGGATGCTTCCGTAGGGTTATCCTGTTAGGAATACGGATTATCGCAGCGTGAAGGAGCCCAAAGATGTGGAAGATGTTGTTCGAGCGAGGAAAGGATATTCCCGCTCGGCAACATTATTTGGGATAATCAGGAAAGGTTTTCCCCGCGAGGGCTCAAGATGCTTAATTGAAATGGAAAGATCCTACAGACAATAGTCATCAGCAAACAGGACCACGGTAAAGTCAAAAGAATATTTTCCGCTTGCATACAAAGGGGAAACTAATAGAAAACAAAAACTTTCCAGAGAGAAAGCTACTAGGTGAGAAAAAGGGAAAGTCGAAATTTCAGTGTTCCATATCATGAACGAAGTCGAATAACGTAACAGACAGACGACAACTGTTTTGTTTGTTTGTTTGTTTGTATGGTGTTTTTACGTTGCATGGAACCAGTGGTTATTCAGCAACGGGACCAACGTGACTTCCGAAACACGTCCAGAGTGAACTTCTATCACCAGAAGTACTCATGTCTAACGCCTATATGGAATGCCCGAGAATCGAACTCGCTGCCACCAAGGTTGCAGCCCAACACCATACCGACCGCGCCCCTGAGGCGGCCGACAACTGTTACACAAGTCCCTGTAGGCCTATCGTATTTGCAAGCTGTCTCTATTCAACAGGATTTTTTTTTTTCCAAGGCTTTCGCCTAAAAAGTTGAAAAGTTACTGACCTCACCTCCTCTCTTTCTCTGTCTGTATCATTCATTTGTAGTCATTCAACTAATACAAATCTTGATATGATAATTATACAGGAACTAAAATTATAAACATTAACAGAATTTATAGTATTTACTCTTTAAAAAACCATATATCCAAAATAAATGTCATTCGTCTAAACTCCTAAAAGTTTTCAATCTGATATCGTGGGCGCTAGTCAAACAGTAATAAATATTACCAATTATCCTTTTTCTAAAAAAAATTAATAATTAAACCTAAATAGCTGTCGTTGATAGCTATGGATTTTGGATCTGAAATACCCCGTGCAATATATATATGTATATATGGAAAATCTTTTATAATCGAGGGCATTGGAGCTATTTATGACTTAGACCTTGATATATGAGCCATAAATTGTCTTCTTTGTTAGAGGCATTATTCGCGTCAGGAGCGTCCGTCTCATTCAATTTAATCAAGTCGCGATCGTTCTTATATTAAACGGCGAAATAGGAACCTTGTTCATTAAGACTTAATTAGATCCAATTAGCATTAATCCAGGATGGGTCACCCAGACTGTGTACAACACGCACACACGTTCATACATACGTAATTTATATGTATGTACGCCTCATGAGACGTGTCCTGTTTTAACAGAATAATTTAATTACATGTATGCATACATATATATATATATATATATATATATATATATATATATATATATATATATATATATATATGTGTGTGTGTGTGTGTGTGTGTGTGTGTGTTGTGTGTGTGTGTGTCACTTTCATTTTCTCCAAACGAAAGAACGTGTAAAGTAAAAGAAAGCGAGAAATGTGGGTTGTTTTTAATGCAGAAACTCCGGTGATTTGCCCGGAGCTGTTTTCTAACTCCAGACAGGCGCACCACAAAAGAGTGCCAAGGAAAATTAGTCCAATTCGTCTCCATGTCAAATAAATAGTAAGACAATCCCAAACGCCTCGCCTTCGACCCCTAATTACATCATAACTCAGCTTAGTGTCAAATTAAGCCCAGCTTAGCTTCGTTTCACTTAACCCTTTCATAGCCTTAAAATTTCCTTTCAATACACTGTGAATACAATACCGCAGAAACCAAAGGACATCTAGAATATTGAGGAAAAGTTATGACGTATCTACGACACCAGAATCCTAAAGGTTAACAACTCGCCGATTTTGATGAGAAACTATCAAAATTACTACAATTTACCAAGGCCCTAAGACGTCAACAAAGCAACTGAGCTTTACCACTTTGTGGGGCCTCTTGTTAATCAACTTGTCAACGCTCTTACAAATGTTGAAAGGACATTTCCAGCGTCCAATAATATATAATATCAAACACAGTTCGATGAATAACCTTTTCACTGGTAACATTTTAGATACACATTAACGTAACAACCTGATGGGAAACACTGCTAGTTCATTATTTTATCACTTTCTGGCAGAATAATTACACTTTTTCAAAAGTACACCAACAATATGCAAATCAACGGAAATTTTAACAGCTGTATCGTGAAAAAAAATAACAGAATGCAAATTGCACAGCTCTTACAACATATTTAACCTTCCAAGAAGTCTGAAATCACGCCATAGATGAATAATATGTATCTATAATTTTGACAAAAGAACGGGGCATAACAGCCTGTCCTTTCCAAAGCCTATTTGATAATGGTGTAAAGCTCTTTGTGTATCTAAGGTCATTTTCATATTTTGTTAACATTCATAATTGATGCAATGCTCTTATGGCCAAACTTTGCTCTGACAATGAATAAATGCAGCATATTACCTTTATTGCTTTTAAAATGGTTATTAAATTGGAGCCAGGTTGTCAGGCCATTTCCGGCAAGCAAAAGGAAAATTATAAATTGTTAGCTTTGATCTTAGCGCTCGCTGTAAATCGAAAATATACTTCGGTCGGTTCAAATTTTTGAAACATAGTAAAAATGCAATTCAAATCGAAGCTTTCTACCGACAGCACAGAATAAAATTCTTGTGTTCTGGAAGACCTTAAGCCCTTTGTGATAGTTAAATGTGCAATTTTGGTTTTGGTGCTTATCACTCAGAGCCTATTGAGACTTCCATTTCCTCGAAATCACAAAAAGCATTTTAAGTTGGGAATATTTAATACCCTTCTGCTAAATAAAGATTTGGGCTTCTTCACTGCTTATATCTGACGTGACATTTCAACGATTGCTCAGTTTTACAAATCTATTTTCCTGGTGGAGACCAGATTAAGCTACTAACATATAAAGATGACATTCACAACTATAATGGTGAAATTTCTAAAACACAATTGTTCATTTGAAGTTTTCGTCAAAAACATTGGTTTATCGGAATCAAAAGTAGTGGCTTTTAAAACAACAGCATTTTCCTTTCGAGCATCATAAAACTACTCCAGATTAATACCCACTGTTCTAATATTTCTAAAACTTCTTAGGATTACCGAATACTGTCAACGGTGAAGTTTGTCACAGTAACTGGACAACACTTTTGCGTCGTGGACACCGTCGTTTTTTTTCAAAAGCATTACGTTCTCTCGTTAATGAAGAGTTTTATTCCTCCCAGTTGAAAAAAAAACACTAGTTTACCATATCCCAAAATTTATTTCGAAAATTACAATAAAACTTAGTAAAATGTCACACCGAGTCTAAAAATAATCGATGTTTTCTGTCATCTCCGAAAATTTATTTGAAAAAAAAAATAAATAAAAATCTTACTAAAATGTCACGAGTTAGATCTCAAAATAATCGATGTTTTTTCATCTCCGAAAATCTATTTCCATCTACAAAATTTTATTTTAAAAATTACAGCAAAACTTAGAAAAATGCCACAGGAAGTCTAAAGAAATTGATGATTTCTTCATCTACGAAAATTTATTTGAGAAATCAAAACAAAATCTTACTGAAATGTCAGGAAGTCACAGTTCTCAAAATAATCGATGTTTTCTTTCATCTCCGAAAATCTATTTAATAAATTAAAGCAAATCTTACTAAAATGTCACTCATAATCTAAAATAAATAAATGAATAAATAAATAAATAAGCAAACAAATAAATAAATAAAAAGTTTTCTTTCAATATTATTTCGTGATCTCTCAAGCGGGCTCGTAACACCCGTCTGATCACCACATCCCCAACAATCCTTTAAAAATAAAGCAACGTAGCCTTTCGGGAATATATATATATAATATATATATATATATATATATATATATATATGTATATATATATATATGTATATAATATATATATATATATATATATATAATATATATATATATAATATATATATATACATATATATATATATATATATATATATATATATATATATCCAGGTGGAAATAATAAAATCGAACTAGAACATTTCGTGCCCTTTGTCGATATGACGAAGAATTTTCTACTTGATTTTATTTTCAATCACGTACCAAGAGATGAGAATCTCACTTCTAGTTCCTGTTTTTATCTAGTTTCATACCAAAATCAGACCAGAAATGTCAACAAATTTAGTGAAAGTTTTAGAATTATTATCATTATAGTATTATGAACAGTGTAACCCATGCTTTCAAGCGGCTCATTGTAAATAAATTTATTGTAGATTTTGAAAATGTACTAGTATTTTTATTATTATTTCTTTAAAGTCCACAATAATATAGTGATGGTAGCAGTAGCAAACCTTTATAATAAAACTATATAAACGCTTTCAAACCCTGAAGATGAACCCAGGGAAGGGTTCGAAAGCTTTTATATAGTTTTCTGATATGGTTTCACTATTGCTACCATCAACATATTATTGTGGACTTTAAAGAGCATAATCTGTACCCTCGTAATTGATATTCCTACCCATTATTATTATTATTATTATTATTATTATTATTATTATTATTATTATTATTATTATTAATATCCTTACAATTTGCTTCTCAGGCTCAGCGATGTTTCTCAGTAACTGGCCAATATTCATACTGGGAATTTTCAAAAAATTATAAATGCTGAAGGTAATCTTTTATTTTATTAGAACAGGATCTCAGGTCCCAGGTCAAGCAGGGGTCGTTGTCAGTGCCGGTATTATGAATTACGCCTACGGAATAATACCGGCACTGACGACGACCCCTGCTTGACCTGGACCTGAGATCCTGTTCTAATAAAATAAAAGATCACCTTCACCGTTTATCATTTTTTGAAAATTCCAAATATGAATATTGGGTTACTCAGAAACATCGCTGAGTCTGAGAAGCGAATTGTAAGGAAAATAAAATAGACAATATATAAAGTCAACTCGCTTAATTCTACCATTCTTTTTAACAGCATTTGCCTAAAAGAGGGTCTTCTACAAAAATATTATTATTATTATTATTATTATTATTATTATTATTATTATTATTATTATTATTATTATTATTATTATTAAGAAAGCAATATACCATTCCTTTCCGCGGCTTCCTCGAGAGGAAACAAATAGGCAAGCACCGTAGAGAACAGTCGCTGTTTTATAAACGACAAAAGACTTTTACCTGCCTCTCCTCTTCGTCCTATAAGAAACTTTCACCTTAAATCTGAAAACTTTCTCCATCTGATTTGGTCTGCGCAAGAGAGACCTTAATGGCAAGACCTCCGAGGGGAAAGTTCGGTTGTAACTTATTCTTCGGCCTGTTTCCGAAGGATCCCGGATTTTGTTCATTTATTTGTTCTTTTGGTGTTTTTACGTTGCATGGAACCAGTGGTTATTCAGCAACGGGACCAACGGCTTTACGTGACTTCCGAACCACGTCGAGAGTGAACTTCTATCACCAGAAATACACATCTCTCACACCTCAATGGAATGCCCGAGAATCGAACTCGCGGTCACCGAGTTGGCAGGCCAAGACCAAACCGACCACGCCACTGAGGCGCTCTTTTGTTTATTTATTGACTTATTACATGTAAATCCCCTCTTGTTTTGTGCGAACAGGTTCGACTGCGCTCACGAATGTTGCAATTTAATCAAAGAAACTGCACTTCATGGGCTTTCGTGTGACATTAGATTAACGGTCAATTCAATCAAAATCGAGAACTATT
Source organism: Macrobrachium nipponense (assembly GCF_015104395.2). Classification (NCBI taxonomy): domain Eukaryota; kingdom Metazoa; phylum Arthropoda; class Malacostraca; order Decapoda; family Palaemonidae; genus Macrobrachium; species Macrobrachium nipponense. The sequence goes on from NC_061106.1 coordinate 25,523,274, forward strand.
ACAACCTTGAACAAAAATATGAAACATGGAGACTACATCTAAGAACATGACGTTTACAGCTATTAGAGATTGACGGTCACAAATGAAGCAGTGTTTAAAGACAAGAATTCAAGAGGAAACAGGCAAGAATTTCGATAATTTTCTAAAACCTAACAGTAAAAAAAGGACCAATTAAAAAATCAGCTTTTCAGATGAACAAGGATATTCGATGAGAATGACACACTGTCAGTCAAGGAGCATGAACAAGTTTTTTTTTTTTTTATTCCTTAATAATAAAGGTTAAACTTTCTCATTCTGCTAATGATAAATACTGAAAACGAACCGATATTGTATCCTCGCGGTAGAGTTCGTTCAGGGCGAAGGTTTACGTCAGAAATATATCGAAGCCGACGAGGATATTTTTGACAGTTATTTTATCCTCGAAACTTTTGGGTGCGGAGGAAAGAGATGTGTCAAGACGTCTCATTATTTCTAAATGTTTATCATTTCATAACTTTCCCAATTCGCGTTAGCTCGAGTATCTTGCGTTATTCCCTTTGGAATTCTTTCTTTATTACAAAAATATCGTTAGATCTTCGCAAATGTTTGCAAGTTTGATATAACAAAATCGACTCGTAAACACTCTCAAGCCTAAATATTCACCAAATAAGAATGTCTATGTAAACAGTCCGACAAGTTTGAATGACGTTGCTCTTCTTACGATGCTTATAAAATTTGGATGTTTCAAAGATGAAGCTGGGAATGCAATACAGTTAATGTTACTACAAATGCTTGATAATTTATATATATATATGTATTTATAGATTTATATGAAAATGCTGACATGATATTCATGACGTGTTTGGGGTCTATCTTTGTGTGTGTGAACTCTGATGCCTTCTTTCTTTCATTGTTCTGTATAAACTCGTTCGTGCCAATAAATATATATGTATATATATATATATATATATATATATATATATATATATATATATATATATATATCTATCTATATCTTAGATATATCCTATATATATATCTATATATATATATATATATATATATGTGTGTGTGTGTGTGTGTGTGTGTTTGATGCTCCGGCATAACTCTTGAAACAAGTTGAGCAATTTCAACCAAATTTCGTATACATAATACTATCTAGACATCAGCACTGTGGGGGTAAGACATCACTGGCACCAAAGGGCACCAAAGGGGGTGGGGTGGGAAGGGCTTCCGCGAAACGGGCCTGGTTCTGCTCGTAGACTTAGTAGAATTTATCGTACCTAACTCCTAGAAAAGAATACTGTGGAGGGTGAGACATCAGTGGTACTAAAAGTGGGTTGGGATTGGGAAGGAGAGAGAGAGAGAGAGAGAGAGAGAGAGAGAGAGAGAGAGAGAGAGGAGTTTATCTAATGCCATTCAGTTATCCCGGGCAATACCAGGTTGGTCAGCTAGTGTGTGCGTGTGTATGTGTGTATGTATGTTGTTGTGTATATATATATATATATATATTATAAATATATTATATATATTATATAAGTATATATATAGATATATATTATTATTCGTTTAATTTTTGGCTGCGTTTGGCACAAACCAGTTAATGTAAAAGAACGAAAGAATGAAGTTCACACACGAAAAAAATAAACAACCAAACATATTATTGATTCCACTTCAACATTTTCATGATTGAAAAGACTTTAAACTTCCCATTTTATCAAGCGCAAATTTCCCGAAGATATCGACAGCCTTCTCATCTGTCTGCTGCTTTGGAATCCTTCCACAGGAGCAGTTTCCCGCTCTATTAACAATGTGCAATTCGAGTCACATCCATTTCGAAGGTCTCTAGTTTATCACACGGACTCCAGAATCAGTTTTGGGTCATCAACATCGATCAACGACGAACAGCGCCGTGTAATCGTGCTCGAGTCATCAAAGGAGCGTCGTCTTCCCCATTTGTTTGCTCTGCTGAGCATTCCCTGTGTTCCAGTAATTACTCGAGGAGGAATATCGGAGGAGGGCCAAAACTCGAACGGTGATGCCGGCCTCTTCCTAAATGATCACCATTGTGTTGTATACTGAAGAGCTGACCATTTCCCATTTAAATCTTTGTACAAAATTATAAAGAAGAGCTGTGAGCTTCTTTCTCTCACATAAAAAATTAATAATTTCCTTTATATCTTTTTGATAAGGGATTCGTTTATCGTCGAGCATCAATACATATTTGGGATGGGGATACGTTGATGACTACATGTCAATACAGGACATGTATGATATAGAGGAATATACCAACATATAAACACCAACAGAAATAATGGAATCTTTTTTTTTTCCTTAATAAAATGATTACGCATAAAAACAACCTTTGAAGCCAAACTATCATAAAGTAACCTACGTAATAGATAAAACGAAAATCGTACAAAATTCCTATGAAGAGCGAATGACATACTGTCGAGGCACCGGATGCATAAATCAGATCTTTTGAAAAGGGAAGAAAAGGGAGGAAAAGGGAGGAAAAAGTCAGCCGTGGAAGATGTCCCGAAGATTTTTCGGTACGGCTCCTGTGAAGACAGACCTGTTCACGTATCCCTTTTATAATTAAAAAATGTCTGGGAGGGGGATTAGTTCGTCGGTACGTGACCTTTAATGAAAGGGACTCTGATTGCACCAGTGAATTCGAACCCATATTATTTAGAGGTTTCAACAGCAAAAGAGATTCTCTCTTCTCTCTCTCTCTCTCTCTCTCTCTGGCTTTATTCTCAATTAACTCAATCAATCAATAGTAAAGTACACTTCGTATGCATACTCAAGGCCTCCCTTCTAAAAGCAGGGAACAGTAGTCACTCGGTAATTCATGTCATATTTCTGCCATCGAATTAAGAAAAACACAAATAGGATACGGGATATAGGATATAGGATATATGATTTAAGCCAAAGGCCAACGCTGGGACATATGAGGTCATTCACCGCAGAAATTGTAACAGACAGTAAAAAGGTTTCAAAGGCGTAACAGGAGGAAAGCCTCCCAGTTGCACTGTAAATAAATAGTTAGGAGAGAGTGGAAAGAAAGATGGAATAAAAGCGACTATGAAACGAGCTACAGTAAAAGGAATAAAAAGAGTTGCTGCAGCTAGGGACCGAAGGGATACTGCAAAGAACCTTATGTAACGCTTACAGTGCACCACAGGAGGTAAACTGACGGCACTAACCCTTAGGGAATTTCTTCGCGATGCTTTCTTTGTACCGTAGATATTTTCCTCCTTTCTATATCTCTTCATAACATTTAGTCTATTTCTAAAGACTTGCATATATGTTTTTACGAGTCAAGCCTGTTTCCTTCCACTTGTCTCTCTAAATGCGTTCCTGCGATTTACATCGTCTCGCCTATTCTGTCTCTCCTTTTTTATCGCTGACCCTCTTCGCCCTTCAGGAATTATTGAATGCATTCGCGGATAATTCAGTCTCCGACATCTTTTCGTCTCTCCCCTCTCAGCCATCCTGCTTCGTTCGCACTTAATCTCGAACGACTTAATTCTTCACTCATCCCTTCAGATTTCTTGAGACTATTTGATCAAGTTTATGAATGTCGTCAGCTGCTGGCGCCCCCCCCCCACTTTTTTTTTTTTTTTTTTTTTTTTTTTTTGAAGTGCCTCATTTCGTTGACGTGAAGGAACTTTCTCACGTTAGTTTCCCCAGAGTTTATATTGCCTTATTCTGAACATGTTTGGAATATTACCGTCTTGGTGGGCGAGCCTTTGTTTTAAGCGGCTCTTTCTGCTAGCACTCTTTATTTATTTTTTTTTTTTTTTTGGCTTTGTCATAATATAGGCAAGATATCAGACAGTGTAGCTGAATTAAAAGAAATGTTCCCAAAAGACAACCGCCTGTACGCTCATCATAAATTTACGGGATTCCGCGACTCGATGATAATCCTTTATTCGACCGACAAGGTTTAGAATTCCTCTCTAGATTTTTCTTGCTCTTTCCAACCCTCCTTGCATTAGGAATATATCAACCACCTTTCTCTGCTGACACGCCCTCGTTCTAGAGTTCCACTTATGGTGGGTGGGAAAGATTTGTCTCTTGCCGTATATCACGACTAAACTTACCCTAGGAGTATCTGATCATTCTGATTAAACTTACCCAAGGATTATCTAATCATTCTGATTAAACTTACCCTAGGAGTATCTGATCATTCCAAGTTATTGTTTTGGCATCGGTAAATCGGCATAATTATCACCATTTCCTCTCACTAGAAGTATGCCATCTCTTTGTCACGGCAAAAAATAAATAACTAAATAAATAAAAATCCCACTCTCCTAACCTAGTCAGTCATATATTTATATTCACAGAAATTTTCGATATCCATCTTTTCTACTTACTATCACGACCAATATTCCATTAAAAGTACTATATTCCTTCCATGTTGTACCTCTACTCCTCGGGAAGAGTCCCAGTCTTACTTCTTAGGCCCTGGCTGCAAATCAATTTTCATGCAATCTGGTTTTTCTATTATCATTTAAATTTTTTACTACTCTTCTCAGTATTACGACTGTCATCACCATCATTATGAATACTATTTCTTATACTTCTTCAGCAACTGTGTGGATATTGCCGATTTATCACTTTTTCACACGTTATCTCATATATCTAGACTGTGTACCTTATTGTCTCTACTCTATATATTCCATGTATATGGCCTTGAGCTGGAATATAACCTATTATTATTATTATTATTATTATTATTATTATTATTATTATTATTATTATTATTATTATTATTAAGGGATACGCAACTCTCCCCTGCAACTCCTCTTTCTTAAACGACAACAACGTCCAGGTATCACTTTTACTATCTTTACGGTAGTTGTGAAATGATTGGTCATGATTTGATCGCGGTCTGCCCTCGGCAGTCGGTCAATCTGAGACTCTGGATAAGCTTAGATGGTAGAGAAAGGTCACGAGACCCGCGTCCTGACCACAAAAGGTTTGCCGAGACCCCAAAGTGCTAAC
>NC_061106.1:25528765-25546841 GCF_015104395.2 Macrobrachium nipponense
ATAGCTTCTTTCCTTCTTGCCTACAGAGAAAAATGGAAGTCCCTCGTTGGACGAGTGGGTTACGAGCTCGCCTACCGATTCGGTATTCGCGAGTTCGATTCTCCACTCTGCCAACGTGAAATCAGAGGAATTTATTTCTGGTGATTAGAAATTCATTTCTCGATATAATGTGGTTCGGATCCCACAATAAGCTATAGGTCTCGTCGATAGGTAACCAATTGGTTCCTAGCCACGTAATGATATCTAATGCTTCGGGCGAGCCCTAGGAGAGCTGTTAATCAGCTCAGTGGTCTGGTTAAACTAAGATATACTTAACCGAGAAAAATCGAGGGAATGTGGATGCTACTGCAACGGTTATATTCCAGAAGTGGATAATCTTCCAAAATAATAATACCGAGAGATGTCCGAGATGGAAAACCTTCACCATGCCTGAACAATCTAGAAACAGCGAGCCACCCCCGGAAATATTTCCCAAAATGACTTCCTGCTGGTTCTATTGCCACTTATGGTAAAGTCTTCGTGGAAACTAACAGAACGTTTTGCATGATGCGTAAAACAGTTAGCCAACAGACTAACGTACAGACAAACTTGCAAGCAAAATTAAACATGTAAAAAAATGTGCACTTGAGTTTCATTACAACTATTGCTGTATGAAACCATTAACTATGACCGTCAACTCTCCAGTTGCTTACCAGGTGCGATAGAGTGAGGGTGTGTCCCATGGCTCCGGAAAGCGCAGCCAGATGCACGATCCATGGCTAACTTCAACCTTAAATAAAATAAAAACTACGTAGGGTTAAGTCTTGCAATTTGGCGTGTTTAATGATTGGAGGGTTGATGATCAAAATATAAATTTCCTGCCCTCTAGCCTCAGCAGTTATTTAGATCTGAAGGCGGACGGAGGGAAAAAGCCTAAACATAGGTTTCTCAAACTCTGAGGATGTAGATTACTCTGTAACAAAGTAATTACTATTTGGACCTAAGAGGATATTTGTACATATCAAGGTACGAATTTGTAAAAATCATGTTAACAAAAATTACCTGGAAGAAGAATAGTAGCAATTTATTAAATCGTATTACTGAGGTGAACAATTTGGGAGCGTACTATGACATTAATGCTCGGTGGGAGACATACATTCATTCCTCCATTCATTAAAGTAGTGTCTTTCTGTGGCATAACTTCTTGAGTAAATTACTGAGACAAATGCATCCTTCAAGTATTATAATAAAAGAGGCATTAGGATTTGATTGTAGTAGACTTTCAGTTACGAAAAGTTGGAGCCAGCTTGAGAGAGTGATTAGGCGGAAAACAAGAAAGCCTCGAGGTCTTTATTTCTTCCTGAGCTCGGATGAAACTCGCTTCCTATTTTGGATGACTGCAGACTCGTGTTTCCTCTGCAGTTTCGCGGAGGAGGAGGGAAGTGGCTCATCCCCGGAGAGAAAGTTTTCTTTCTCCAGCCTTTTTTCTCTCATCCTTTTAACTTTCGCTTTTCTTACAGACATTTTTATGACGCATACTTTCTCTCCATAGAGTTACATAAGCACATGTTAAGTATATCCTAGTTTAACCAGACCACATCTGAGCTGATTAAAGTCTATTACGGACAGGCCGGCAAATCTCTTTCACAGCGTCTCAAGCAACATCAATATTCTGTGAGAACTGGGCAAATATCGAATGTATTATTCGTACATATGAGAGATTTAAACCATCCTATTAACTGGAGTCAAGCAAGAGCCTTAGTCCCATGTAATGACACAGTTAAAAGGAATATAATTGAATCTGGTTTTATCAAGTCAAATAATAGAAATGTTCTAAATTTAAGTATTGGTTTATTTAAACTTGATGCTTTCATAATGAAAAAAGTTGTAGATAAATATAAGCAAAAAAATTAATATATTCAGTTTTTACATGTTTTGGACTGTAAAGATACTTTGTAATTTCGGTTAGGGTCAGAATCTGTTTAAGTTTGTGACCGTGTGATATCCGATAATCCTGGATCATCCCTTTTAATTTTTACCCTTTTTGATAATTAACCATCTGGTATTCCTGATCTTGTTTGTACCTGAGGCCTTCCTCTCCAATTGTACTTTAGTAGCTCCTTGACGATGTCTGAGTAAAGACGAAAGCGCTTGGATTTCTGACTATCATTTTCCCGTGGTATTCGCTTATATATATATGTATATGTATATATATATATATTATATATAATATATAATATATATTATATATATATATATGTATGTATGTATGAATGTATGTATCTCTCTCTCTCTCTCTCTCTCTCTTCTCTCTCTCTGTCAGCTGTTCTTCCCCTTGAGACGTTGGTGTCAAAAGTTAGCACTTTTGGGTCTCGGCAAACCTTTTGGGGTTAGGACGCGGGTCTCGTGACCTTTCTCTCCCATCTAAGCTTATCCAGAGTCACAGATTGAGCGACTGCTGAGGGCAGACCGCGATCAAATCATGACCAATCATTTCACAACTACCGTAAGGATAATAGTGATACCTGGACGTTGTTGTCGTTTAAGACAGAGGAGTTGCAGGGGGGAGAGTTGCGTATCCCTTAATAATAATAATAATAATAATAATTAATAATAATAATAATAATAAATAATAATAATAATAATAATAATAATAATGATAATAATAATAGGTTATATTCCAGCTCAAGGCCATATACATGGAATATACAGAGTAGAGACCATAAGATACACATTCTAGATACATGAGATAACATAATAAAGTGATAAATCGGAAATATCCACACAGTTGCTGAAGAAGTATAAAAAATAGTATTCATAATGATGGTGATGACAGTCATAATACTGAGAAGAGTAGTAAAAAATTTAAATGATAATACAAAAAAACCAGATTGCATAAAAATTAATTTGCAGCCAGGGCTTAAGAAGTAAGACAGGGACTCTTGCCGAGGAGTAGAGGTACAACATGGAAGGAATATAGTACTTTTAATGGAATATTGGTCGTGATAGTAAGTAGAAAAGATGGATATTGAAAGTTTCTGTGAATATAAATATATGACTGACTAGGGGGATTTTTATTTATTTATTTATTTTTTGCCGTGACAAAGAGATGGTATATTCTAGTGAGAGGAAATGGTGATAATTATGCGATTTACGATGCCAAAACAATAACTGGAATGATCACGATACTCTGGAATAAGTTTAATCAGATGGTCAGATAATTATCTTGGGTAAGTAGAATGGGGGGGGGGGAAAATGAGGGGAAATCAAAATGATAGATACTCTAGGGTAAGTTTAATCAGAATGATCAGATACTTTAGGGTAAGTAGAATCGATGAATAATTCTTGATCAGATACTCCTAGGGGTAAGTTTTAATCAGAATGATCAGATACTCTTAAGGGGTAATGAAGTTTATCAAAAATTGAATGATCAGATACTCACCTGGGAGGGTAAGTAGAATCAGAATGAATCAGATACTCCTAGGGCCGGGTAAGATAATCAGAAACAAATGATCAGTATACTCCTTGGCCTTGGGTAAGTTTAAATCAGAATGATAGATACTCTTGGGTGTTTTTTTGGGAAGTTTATCAAATAATTTCAGAATACTCTTGGGTTAGTTTAATCAGAATGATCGATACTCCTTGGGTAAGTTTTAATCATAAATGATCAGATTACTCCTTAGGGTAAGTTTAATCAGAATGGTCAGATATGGGCTTTAGTTTAAAAAAGGTAATCCACAACATGATCAGATACTCTAGGTAAGTTTAATCAGAATGATCAGATACTCTTAGGGTAAGTTTTTTAATCAGAATGATCAGCTACCCCTGGGTAGGGTAATTTAATTAGAAATAAATCAAAATACTCCTAGGGTAAAGTTTAAAATCGAAGGTCAGATAGGGCCTCCTTGGGTAAAGTTTTAATTCAGAATTTGGTCCAGATCTTCCTAGGGGCAATTTTGAATCAGAATGATCAGATACTCTTAGGTAAAGTTAATCAAATGATCAGAAACTCCTAAGGGTAAAGTTTAATCAGAATAATCAGATACTTCCTAGTAATTTTAATCAGAAATGATCAGATACTTCCCTAGGGTAAGTTTAATAAGAATGATCAGATACTCCGAGGGTAAGTTTATTCAGAATGATCAAGATACTCCTTGGGTAAGTTTAATCAGAATGATCAGATACTCCTTGGGTAAGTTTAATCAGAAATGGACAGATACTCCTTGGGTAAGTTTAATCAAAAGGATCAGACACTCCTAGGGTGAGTTTAATCAGAATGATCCATATCCTCCTTGGTAAGTTTAATCAGAATGAAATCCGATACTCCTTGGGTAATTTTAATCAAAAAAAGAATGATTCAGATACTCCTTAGGTAATTTAATCAGAATGATCAGATACTCCTTGGGTAAGTTTAATCAGAATGATCTGTACTCCGATGGGTAAGTTTAATCAGAAATGATCAGATACTTCCAGGGTTAAGTTTAAATCAGAATGATTCAAGATACTCCTTGGGTAAGTTTAATCCAGAATGGTCCGTAATTCTTGGGTAAGTAGAATCAGAAATGATCAGATACTCCTAGGGGTAAGTTTTAAATCAGAAGATCATATACTCCTTGGGTAATGTTTAATCAGAATGATCAGATACTCCTTGGGTAAGTTTAATCAGAATGGTCAGATAATTCTTGGGTAAAGTAAATCATGATCAGATACTTCCTAGGGGTTAAGTTTAATCAAAATGATCAGATATTCTTAGGGTAAGTTTAACAGAATGATCAGAAATACTCGTAGGGTAGTTTAATCATGATCAGATCTCTAGGGTAAAGTTTAATCAAATGATCAAGATACTCCTTGGGTAAGTTTAATCAGAATGATCAGATACTCCTTGGGTAAAGTTTAATCAGAATGGTCAGGATACTCCTAGGTAGTTTAATCGAAATGAATCAGATACTCCATTGTAAGTTTAATCATAAGGGTCAGAATACTCCTAGGGTAAGTTTAATCAGAAATGATCAGATACTCCGGAGGGTAAGGGTAAGTTTAATCAGAATGAAATCAGATACTCCTTGGGTAAGTTTAATCAGAATGATCAATATAACTCCTTTGGTAAAGTTTAATCAGAATGAGCAGATACTCCTGTGTATGATCAAGAATTTGAATCAGTTACTCCTTGTAGTTTAATCAGAATGATCAGATACTCCTTGGTAATTTAATCAGAATGATCAAGATTTAACTCTTGGGTAAGTTTAATCAGAATGAGCAAGATACTTCTGTAGTTTAATTTCAGAATGATCGATACTCCATAAGGGTAAGTTTATCAGAATGATCAGATACTCTGGGAAGCAGTAAGTTTAATCAGAATCAGGATACTACTGATAGTAATTTCAGAATATCAGATACTCCTTAAGTTTAACGTAATCGAATGAATCAGATAGGGGCTCCTTGGGTAAGTTTAATCAGAATGATCAGATACTCCTTGGGTAAGTTTAATCAGAATGAGCATAACTCGTGGGGTAGTTTAATCTGTAGTAATCCTTGGGAATTGAATCAGTACTCCTGGGTAAGTTTAATCAGAATGATCAGATACTCCTTGGTAAGTTTAATCAGAATGGACAGGGAATACTACCTGGGCGTAGGGTTAATTTCAGAAGATCAAGATACTCTTGGGAAGTTTAATCAGATGGGGAATCAGAAGACTCTAAGTTTAAGAATATCAGATGATCAGAATACTCTCCGGGTAAGTTTAATCATGATCAGATATCCTTGGTAAGTTAATCAGAATGATCATATACCTTCGAAGTAAGTAATCAGAATGATCAGATACTCCTTGGGTAAGTTTAATCATGAATCAGGGATAACTCTGGGGTAAGTTTAATCAGAAATATGATCAAAAGAAATATCTTGGTAAGGTTAAATCAGAATGATGAGATACTCCTTGGGTAAGTTTATACTCAGAATGATCAGATACTCCTAGGGTTAAAGTTAATCAGAATTATCAGTATACTCTTAGGGTTAGTCTAATCAGAATGATCAGACTCCTTGGGTAAGTTTATCGACATAGGTCAGAGACTCCTAGGGTAAGTTTAATCAGAATGATCATATATCCTAGGGTTTAAGTTTAATCAGAATGATCAGATACTCCTTGGGGTAAGTTTAATCAGAAGGATCAGATACTCCTTGGGTAAGTTAATCAGACTGATCAGATAATCCTTGGTAAGTTTAATCAGAATGATCAGATACTCCTTGGGAAGTTAATCAGAATGTCAGTACTCCTTTGGGTAAGGGGTTTAATCAGAATGATCAGAATACTCCTTGGTAAGTTTAATCAGAATATGATCAGATATCTGGGAAGTTTAACCTCAAGTTAATGAATCAGATATCCTTAGGGTTTAGTTTAATCAGAATGATTAAGATACTCTATAGGGTCAAAATGTAATCAGAATGAATCAGATACTCATTGGGTAGTTTTAATCAGAAATTTGATAGATACTCCCTTGGTCAGTTTAATCAAGAATGAATCAGATACTTCTAGTAGTAATTTCAGAATGGCCAGATATTCTTGGGTAAGTAAGAATCAGATGGGATTTCAAGATACTCCTAGGGGTAAGTTTAATCAGAATGATCAGATACTTCCTTGGGTTAAAAGTTTAATCAGAACAATGGTCAGAATATCCTAGGGGGAAAGGTGTTTAATCAGAATGATCAGATACTCCTTGGCGGTAAGTTTTTAATCCAAGAATGATCAGATTACTCCTAGGGAAAGGTTAATTCAGAATTGATCAGATACTCCCTTGGGTAAGGTTTTTAATCAGAAATGGAATAATACTCCTTGGGGTAAGTTTTTTTAATCAGGAATGATCAGGATACTCCTTTGGGTAAGTTTAAATTCAGAATGATCAATTTAACGCCTTGGGGTTAAGTTAATCCAGGGAAGGAATGAATCGATACTCCTTTGGGTAAGTTTTAATCAGAAGAAATGAATCAAGGAATCCTTGGGTAAGTTTCTCCAAGAACCATTGATCCAGATTACTCCAGGGTTTGGCGTAAGGGTTTAAATCAGAAATGATCGATTACTCCTAGGGGTTAACGTTTCTTTTAATCCAAGGGGAAAGAACATGAATCAGGATAAGTTTCCTTGAAGTAAGTTTAAATCCAGGGGCAATGATTCAGAGACTCCTTAGGGGTAAGTTTAACAGAATGATCAGATACTCCTTGGGTAAGTTTTAATAGAATGATCCCCCCCAGATTACTCCTAGGGTAAGGTTTTAATCAGAATGAATCGATACTCCTATGGGTAAGTTTAATCAGAATGATCAGGGGTTTAACTCCTTGGGTTTAAGTTTAATCAGAATGATCAGATACTCCTTGGTAAGTTTAATCAGAATGATTCAGATACTACCTTAGGGAAGTTTAATCAGAATTTGGCCAAGATAATCTTGGGTAAGTAAGAATCAGAAGATCATATAATCCTTAGGGAGGTAAGTTTAATCAGAAATGATCAGATAACTCCTAGGGGTAAGTTTAATCAGGGAATGCAATCAGATTTAACTCCTTGGGAAGGTTTTAATTTCAGAATGATCAGATTACTCCCTTGGGTAAAGTTTAATCAGGGAATGATCAGATACTCCATTGGGGTAAGTTTAATCAGAATGATTCAGATACTTCTGGGTTAAGTTTAATCAGAATTGGGAATAAGATTTAACTCCTGGGTAAGTTTAATCAGAATGGATCAGATACTTAGGGGTAAGTTTAACAGAAATTATGGGAGATAACTCCTTGGGTAAGTTTATCAGAATGATCAGATACTCCTAGGGGTAAGTTTAATCAGAAATGATTCAGATACTCCTTGGGTAAGTTTAAATCAGAATGATCAGATACTCCTAGTAGGGTAAGTTTAATCAGAATGATTCAGATACTCCTTAGGGGTAAGTTTAATCAGAATGGATCAAGATAACTTCTTGGGTAAGTTAAAGAATCAGAATGAATCAGATACTCCTGGGAGGGGTAAGTTTAATCAGAATGAATCAGATACCCTACTTGGGGTAAGTTAATCAGAAATGCAATAATTCTTGGTAGTTAGAATCAGAATGGATTTCAGAATACGCCTAGGGGTAAGTTAATCAGAAATGATCAGATACTCTCCGGGTAAGGGTTTAATCAGAATAATCAGATAACTCCTAGGTAGTAATCAGAGATCAGATACTCCTAGGGTAAGTTTTAATCAGAATGAATCATACTCTTAGGGTAAGTTTAACCTAGAAGGGTCAGATACTCCTAGGGTAAACTTAATCAGAATGTCAGATACTCCTAGGGTAAGTTTAATCAGAATGATCCGATATCATTGGGTAAGTTTAATCAGAATGGTCAGATACTCTTTGGGGTAGTTTAATCAGGGGAATGATCAGATACTCCTAGGGTAAGTTTAATCAGAATGATTTTCAGATACTCCTAGGTAAGTTTAATCAGAATGATCAGATACTCCTAGGGGTAAGTTTAAATCAGAATGGTCAGAGTACTTGGGCCTATGGTAAGTTTAATCAGAATGACCAGATACTCCTAGGGTTAAGTTTTTAATCAGAAGGAATCAGATACTCTTAGGGTAAGTTGTTCAGAATGATCAGATACTCCTAGATAAGTTTAATTAGAATGATCAGATTACTCTTGGGTAAGTTTAATCAGAATGATCAGATACTCCTTGGGTAAGTTTAAATCAGAATTGGCAGATACTTCCTAGGGTAACTTTAATCAGAATGATCAGATACTCTTAGGGTAAGTTTAATCAGAATGATCAGATACTCCTAGGGAAAGTTTAAATCAGAATGATCAGATACTCCTTGGTAAGGTTTTAATCAGAATGAATAGATACTCCTAGGGGTAAGTTTAATCAAGAATGATCAGAATACTTCCTTGTAAGTTCTCAGAATGATCAGATACTCCTTGGGTAAGTTTAATCATGATCAGATACTCCTTGGGAATTTTAATCAGAATGATCAAACTCCTTGGGTAAGTTTAATCAGAATGATTCAGTATCCTTGGGTAAGTTTAATCAGAACATCAGATACTCCTAGGGTAAGTTTTTAATCAGAAATGATCAGATACTCCGTATTTAATCAGAATGATCAATACCTCTTAGGTAAGTTAATCAGAATAATCAGAATACTCCTTTGAGTAAGTTTTAATCAGAATGATCAATACTTCCTGGGTAAGTTTAATCAGAATTGATCAGAACTCCTAGGGGTAAGTCAATCAGATATGATTCCTCCTTGGGTAAGTTTAATCAGAATGAATCAGAATACCCTTTGTTAAGTTTAACAGAATGATCAGATTACTTTTAAGGGTAAAGTTTAATTCAGAATGGTCAGATAATTCTTGGGTTAAGTAGGAATCAGAATGGATCAGAACTCCTAGGGTTAAGTTTAATCAGAATGATCATATACTCCTTAGGGGTAAGTTTAATCGAATGATCGATACTCCTTGGGTAGTTTAATCAGAATGATAGATACTCCTAGGGTTAAGTTTAATAAATGATCACTCCTTGGGTAAGTTTTAAATCAAGAAGATCAGATACTCCTTGGGAAGTTAATCAGAATGATCAATACTCCTAGTGTTTAATCAGAATGATCAGATACTCCTAGGGTAAGTTTTTAATCAGAATGATCAGATACTCCAGGGTAAGTTTAATTCAGAAGATCAGGATACTCCTAGGGGTTGTTTAAAATCAAATGACACATTACAATTACAATTATTTTCAAACCCATAATTGCGCACAGAAAATATTATCTACGCACGCAAAAATTATAAAAAATTAAGCGTTCGTGGGAGATCTGAAATCTAGCCCCGCCCCTTGTGAAACGTCATCAGATACATCCAGCCAGACTGACGAATACCTTTTTGTACTTTTTTGGAAAATATAATCGTTTGAGTCATGCATAATTAATACCTTTATGTATACAGTTTGTGTTATATGTAAACTTATGTGTTCGGAAGTATATTTATGTGATATGAAGTGCTAATGAGACATTTGCTGGAAATGTGTTCCCTGTATCATTTTCTTCATCATTTATTCCTTTGATACCTTATATCGTATATGATGTAATTCTTATACTTTTGATATTGTTTTCCTTTTTGTGGCCAAGTCGTGCAAATGCAACTGCCATTTTTTACACTGCCTGTATCGACATTTTCTTTGTATTTATTGCATAACAATAAGTATTCACAATAAGATTTGGAAAATATAATTAATCTATCATTCTAACCTTTATCATAAAAAAGTTGCTTTTCAAAGTGAGGTATGAAGACAGTGACAGAACTAAATACATTTCTTGAGAATTATTTAAAATCTTGATAATATTACTACCTGAGAAAGAGAGAGAGAGAGAGAGAGAAGAGAGAGATAGAGATAAGAGAGAGATGAGGAGAGAGAGAGAGAGTTGTACTGTTAAAAGAAATGGACTTGAAGAAAATACAGTAAACCAGTATAGGTAAGTAAATAAATAAGTAAAGAATAAACATATGATGAAAGCTGGAGTAGCTACGTGTGTTCAGACTGGTATATTTTGTGCAATAAAACAAGGTTTGGTGACTAAATGATATATGGATGAAATGTATAAAAACTAAGGGTTCTTTAAGTAATTCTGTGACGTCACAGTATTAGCTCCGCCCCCATTGCCGAGTTGAGCAGACCCTATATACTTTGAATGGGTATTAAAAAACATCAAGCATGTGACCTCTTTACAGGTTTTATCAAGATTTTATAAAAAAAAAACCATGCGATATGGATTAAATGTATAAAAACTAAAGCTTCTTTAACTAATTCAGTGGAGAAGCACGAGCAGTGTTACTCTTCTGACGTCACAGTATTAGCTCCGCCCCCACTGCCGAGTTGAGCAGACCCTATTACTTTGACTGCCTGCACGTAGTGTAGGCCAACCGTGTCGTAATGGTTGCTTTAGCAGGCTTGGTAGGCCTATAGTGGAGGCTTTATTCAATGGGTTTTATGGTTTGGGAGATTATGATAAGCAAACTGCTTACATACAGTCGTTGGTTACTGCCAACCCAGTGAAAAGACGTCGTGTTACAATTGGAGAGAAGCCCCCACGTAAGGAGAAAACGTATGCGTATTGTGTCAAGTATGATAATGTTACGCATAAAGTTTGTAAGCAAGGCTTTCTTTCTATTTTTACCATTAGTGATAAGCGGGTGATTACCGCATTGCAAAAGAAACCAATAGTAGGTACACCGATCTATTGCTGTTATAACACGAATATAATAACACTTTATTATCCTTTTACACATTTAATTATGGTTCAATTGTTTGTTATGAATAAAATACACACAAATGTTAGGGGTTAGGCGTACATTTTGAATGCTAACGCACATGCGCACCCCCCAAAATTTTTTAATTTTCACAAAAAATTTATAAAGGGTATGGCTTTCATATGAAACTTAGTTTAAATCAATATCTTTCCTAGAAGCACAGTAATGAATGCTAGACTTTGAGGGCAATTTACTCATTTTTTAAAAAGTGGCGTTTACCACCTTGTGGTTCTGAGGCCCTCATATATATATATATATATATATATATATATATATATATATATATATATATATATATATATATATATGTATGTATGTATGTATGTGTTACAAGGGCAGCTACGTATCATGGCACAGTCTTTCGTTTTGCATTACGCTCCACAACAAAAGAATGATGTTTTTGACGGACACTTCAGGATGCTTTTCAATATGAACAAACCTTACCGACGGGGCGAATCATTCCTTCCACCTTGTTTGGGAACCTATTCCCCACCTGGAGGCAGCTTGCAAGCAATTGACAGCCACTCAATCACGCTCTCACCGCCACACTGCAGCATCTAATTTGTGATCCCATCAACTTCTGATGTCTTTTCATTTCCAGCCTCGTGCCCATCTCGCCTTCATTCGGCTCCGCCTTTCTATCGTCAGGATTCGGCAAATCCTCAAAAACTCACATCTTCGGCCCAGGACAGCGGTCACCTCTCCATGCGCATCTTTAATTTTGAGGTAGATTCGTTATCCTTTCTCTCTGCATTTACATCTCTGTAGAACAACGTCTTATAACGTGCCTGTTATAGCTTCTTTCCTTCTTGCCTACAGAGAAAAATGGAAGTCCCTCGTTGGACGAGTGGGTTACGCAATCGCCTACCGATTCGGTATTCGCGAGTTCGATTCTCCACTCTGCCAACGTAGAATCAGAGGAATTTATTTCTGGTGATTAGAAATTAATTTCTCGATATAATGTGTTTCGGATCCCACAATAAGCTACAGGTCCCGACGCTAGGTAACCAATTGGTTCCTAGCCACGTAAACATGTCTAATGCTTCGGGCCAGCCCTAGGAGAGCTGTTAATCAGTTCAGTGGTCTGGTTAAACTAAGATATACTTAACCGAGAAAAATGGAGGAATGTGGATGCTACTGCAACGGTTATATTCACAAGACATTCCAGATGGTGGATAATCTTCCAAAATAATAATACCGAGAGATGTCAGAGATGAAAAGCCTTCACCATGCTTGAACAAACTGGAAACAGCGAGCCACCCCCGGATACCCCCCCCCCCCCCCCAATAAAATGAAATAAGTCCCAAAATGACTTCCTGCTTGTTCTATTACCACTTATGGTAAAGTCTTCGTGGAAACTAACAGAACGTTTTGCATGATGAGTAATACAGTTAGCCAAACAGACTAACGTACAGACAAAATTAAACATGTAAAAAAATGTGCACATGAGTTTCTTTACAACTATTGCTATATAAAAACATTAACTATGACCGCCAACTCTCCAGTTGCTTACCAGGTGCGATAGAGTGAAGGTTTGTCCCATGGTTCCGGAAAGCGCTGCCAGATGCACGATCCATGGCTAACTTTAACCTTAAATAAAATAAAAACTACGGAGGGTTAAGTCTTGCAATTTGGCGTGTTTGATGATTGGAGGGTTGATGATCAAAATATAAATTTCCTGCCCTCTAGCCTCAGCAGTTATTTAGATCTGAGGGCGGACGGACGGAAAAAGCCTAAACATAGGTTTCTCAAACTCTGAGGATGGAGATTACTCTGTAACAAAGTAATTACTATTTGGACCTAAGAGGATACTTGTACATATCAAGGTACGAATTTGTATCATGATAACAAAAACTGCGTGGAAGAAGAATAGTAGCAATTTATTAAATCTTATTACTGAGGTGAACAATTTGGGAGCGTACTATGACATTAATGCTCGGTGGGAGACATATATTCATTCCTCCATTCATTAAAGTAGTGTCTCTCTGTGGCATAACTTCTTGAGTAAATTACTGAGACAAATGCATCCTTTAAGTATTATAATAAAAAAGGCATCAGGACCTGAATGTAGTAGAGACTTTCAGTTACGAAAAGTTGGAGCCAGCGTGAGAGAGTGATTAGGCGGAAAACAAGGAAGCCTAGAGGTCTTTATTTCTTCCTGAGCTTGGATGAAACTCGCTTCCTATTTTGGATGACTGCAGACTCGTGTTTCCTCTGCAGTTTCACGGAGGAGGAGGAGGGAAGTGGCTCATCCTCTTAGAGAAAGTTTTCTTTCTCCTGCCTTTTTTCTCTCACCCTTTTAACTGCTCTTTTCTTACAGACATTTTTATGATGCATACTTTCTCTCCATAGAGTTACATAAGCACATGTTAAGTATATCTTAGTTTAACCAGACCACATCTGAGCTGATTAACAGCTCTCCTAGGGCTGGCCCGAAGGATTAGATATTTTTACGTGGCTAGGAATCAATTGGTTACCTAGGAACGGGACCTACAGCTTGTTGTGGGAGCCGAACCACATAATATCGAGAAATTAATTTCTAGTTACCTGACATAAATTCTGATTCACCGTTGGCAGAGCGGGGAGTCGAAATCGCGACTACCGAATCAGTAGGCGAGCACGTAAACCACTCGTCCAACAAGGAACTCATAAGCACATGTGCATACGCACGTCTGTATAAGTTGCATATCTATGCGATTTTCGCTTACTCGGGTAGTAAGCCTGCAAACTACTTTGTTGTTGGGGGGGGGGGGGGGGGGGGGGGGGGGGGTGTTGACGGTTAGGAAAGCCCTATGGAAGAGCCTAAAAAGTTCTGTTTCGCGTTAAGTTAAAGACACGGGAATTTAAGGATATGAGATATGTGATTTATATATTAGAATGAAACTGTAAAAAAATAGTAATGGTCATGTTAAACAGTGCAGAAAAATGATTTATAATAAACTATAGCATATTTAATTTTCGTAGGTAAAACAACGGGCTATTTGACCGTAAATTTTAAGCATGCGCCCCAAGTAAGCTGGAGGTCTGATCACGCCATGTACCATCTCAAAGTTGGCCTCCAGTTTCACTTCCAGTTATTGTACAGTTAATCCCACCAAGTAACTGAAGCTCAGAGTCCACGCTGGTCAAATAGACTACAAGACTTGGAAAGAAATTTTGCCTACTGAAATTTTACTTATCATTCTTTCTCTTACTGATGTGCTTGAAATTCAGGGCTTTCAGGCAAAAGCTGTGCCCTGAAATTCTTTTGCAAGGAAATGAAATCTCTCTCTCTCTCTCTCACTCTCTCTCTCTCTCTCCCTCTCTTTCTCTTCTTCTTCCCAGCTGGTTCTCATTTTTATATGTGGTCGCCGTTTCAGATGAGCCGTTTCCATCTATTTCTATTTGATATATATATATATATATATATATATATATATATATATATATATATATATATATATATATATATCTAATAAAAGGAGCCCATAAAAACACCAAAATATAGAGAGGAAAGTACTATATTTCAGAGACTGCAGTCTCTCTCTTCAGGTATATGAATGAGAAAAGTTTACCGAAAAGGTGGTATTTATACCAAGAGATCCGTCCACAAGTAAGCCAATTTAGGTCACCCCCGCTGATAATCTTCCTTTAATCTTCTTAAACGTTGGTTGAATGAAAACTTCGTCGATCACATCTGAAATCCACGCTCCTTTTGAGATGTTCATTACCTGCTTCTCTTTTATTAAGGCCGGTTCATTACCTGCTTCTCTTTTATTAAGGCCGATTCCATCATTTGACTCTTGTACCGGCAGTTGCTGCTATAAATTATAAACACAAACGGTCAGTTAGGTATGGACAGCAGAACTCGGCTATTTTCAACCATATAAATGAACATAACCATAGAATAAATTGGAATGTCACGTGTAATTTATAGCAGCAACTGTCGGTACAAGAGTCAAATGATGGAATCGGCCTTAATAAAAGAGAGGCAGGTAATAAACATCTCAAAAGGAGCGTGGATTTCAGATGTGATCGACGAAGTTTTCATTCAACCAACGCTTAAGAAGATTAAAGGAAGATTATCAGCGGGGGTGACCTAAATTGGCTTACATGTGGACGGATCTCTTGATATAAATACCACCTTTTCTGTAAACTTTTCTCATTCATATACCTGAAGAGAGAGACTGCAGTCTCTGAAATATAGTACTTTCCTCTCTATATTTTGGTGTTTTTATGGGCCTCCTTTTGGATTAGATGTAATTCTGTTGTTACAGAACATTTTTACCAGTCATATATATATATATATTATATATATATATATATATATATATATATATACTATATATATATATATGTGTGTGTGTGTGTGTGTGTGTGTGTGTGTGTGTGTGTGTGCGTTTGTGTGTGTGTGTGCGTTTGTGTGTGTGTGTGGTGTGTGTTTAATCTACGGTGATCCAGCTTTCGAGTGACCTCCCAGTCACTCAGAGCGAAAGCCAAATGAAGCAGATGGATGAATCAGAAAGTAATTCCATATTAATGAACGAGTTTTCCCAAAGAGACGTGATAATAAGCATTAGAGAATAATGACGTCCGTAAATGAACTCATAATCCAGATTTTATTTTCGTTGGTAGTTTGTCTGTTGGCCTTAAAGGGCTGCATCAGTCGGAGCTCTGTTCATCACGATCATAATTAGCAAAATGAGGCCGAGTTTGTTAAGAGAGCCTTTGCTCCTTTTGTGAGAAGACTGTGATGGAGCTGTCAGAACATTTATTTTGGTAAAAAGAAACTCCTTTGCATAGGAACGTAAGTAATCAGTTCCCTATTTTGTGAATAAAGAATGATGTTAATGATGCGCGAACGGATGGTTAAGCACATACACGTATTTAATGCCGTGATAAATCATTGTTATCGAATTAGCAACGAAGGTTGCTTCTAAGACACAGTGAATGCGATGCAACGAGTCGCTTGTGGCTTCGTCTTTGAATATATATATATATATATATATATATATATATATATATATATATTTATATATATATATATATTTATTTATATATATATATCTATATATATATATATATATATATATATATATATATATATATATATATATATATATATATGATATATACACACACACACACACACACACATATATATAAATATATATATATATATATATATATATATATATATATATATTTATATATGTATGTATGTATATATATATATATGTGTTTGTATGTGTATGGTTGTACGTGTGTGTGGGTGTTTATACATACATACATAAATGTATAAATATAAATGAATTGAATAATGGTGTCCGGAATTACGACCGCTGCTGGGAATTAATGACATTCTCGGCTTTCAAATCAACTGTGGAAAATGGTGACAGAAATTTTAATATGCCTGTCACGAAATTCATTTCATTCTTTAATCACGATGCAATAACGGAAATTTAGAATTATGTGACACTCCTATGGCGCGCAATATCAGGATATGTGGCAGAAGGCGGCTTGTGCAATAGATTGCTGAAATGAAACCAGAAGGTGGAGAGTGAAGAAGAATACCTATATTGTTGCGGGTCAAATGGCAGAGCTTGGTGTATCGCATTCCGTGGGTGGCTGCAGTGAATAATTGGACTGCATTCACCGTCATATTCACCTTACTGATGGACAAAGAATGATTCCCCTCTCGCCCGAAAACTCCCATCAGTAACACATAAACCACATGTGATATAAACTATGCTCTTCACATCTTGCACACGAACTCTGTGTATGCGAGATGTAAAAAAGTAGGTTAAAAGCATTTTCTTATAAAGGTTAATATAGATATATATATATATGTATATATATATATATATATATATATATATATATATATATATATATATATATATATATATATATATATATATATATATATATATATATATATATAATATATATATGAGAACATAAGCCTAGGTCAGGATGGCTAAAATGCTTTGGGAAAGTTTTGTTATATAAAAACAAATCTGAAAAAAATATGTCAAATTTTGAAGGTCGCTGGAGACCGGGCGAGACTGAATTTTACCGATCATCTGGTGCAGTGAGAAGTGCATCAGGAGGAAAGCTACTTATTAGGAAGATACAGAGTGCGTTTCTTTTCAAGT
The DNA here is from genome assembly GCF_015104395.2 of Macrobrachium nipponense. NCBI lineage: Eukaryota > Metazoa > Arthropoda > Malacostraca > Decapoda > Palaemonidae > Macrobrachium > Macrobrachium nipponense. The sequence goes on from NC_061106.1 coordinate 25,546,195, forward strand.
AATTAAGTTTATCTTCTGATAACACTGCTAACCACGCCTTATGTCTGGAAACTATGCAGTCTCTCCGTTTTCCACCGACCTTCTAAAATCTACAGAATTCTTTCGAATTTGTTTTGATATAACAAAACTTTCTCAATGTATTTTTGGCCATCTAAGCTAATTCTTATATACATACATATATATATATATATATATATATATATATATATATATATATATATATATATATATATATATATATATATATTATATATATATATATACACATACATACATACATACACACTCATCATTTATAACCAGTGCGTTTAATCTACGTCTTTACATGGTTAATGAACATCACACGTACAGAACACATTTTCACAAACACGTATTCGTTTGATTAGTGCGTGTGTGTGTATGCGTGTGTGTATGTGTTAAATAAGTGTATATGACATTTCAAGTAGGCGTGAATATATATATATATATATATATATATATATATATATATATATATATATATATATATATTTTTTTTTTTTTTTTTTTTTTTATGTATGTATGTATGTATGTATGTATGTATGTCTCTCTCTCTCTCTCTCTCTCTCTCTCTCTCTCAGCTGCTCTTCCCCTTGAGACGTTGGTGTCAAAAGTTAGCACTTTGGGGT
>NC_061106.1:25547341-25554841 GCF_015104395.2 Macrobrachium nipponense
AATCAGAATGGGCAGATAATTCTTGGGTAAGTAGAATCAGAATGATCAGATACTCCTAGGGGTAAGTTTAATCAGAATGATCAGATACTCTTAGGGTAAGTTTAATCAGAATGATCAGATACTCCTAGGGGTAAGTTTAATCAGAATGATCAGATACTCCTTGGGTAAGTTTAATCAGAATGATCACATACTCTTAGGTAAGTTTAATCAGAATGGTCATATCCTAGGGTAACTTTAATCAGAATGATCAGATACTCCTAGGGTAAGTTTAATCAGAATGATCCGATACTCGGGTTTGTAAGTTTAATCAGAATGGTCAGATACTCCTTGGGTAAGTTTAATCAGAATGATCAGATACTCCTAGGGTAAGTTTAATCAGAATGATCAGATACTCCTTGGGTAAGTTTAATCAGAATGATCAGATACTCCTAGGGGTAAGTTTAATCAGAATGGTCAGATACTCCTATGGTAAGTTTAATCAGAATGACCAGATACTCCTAGGGTAAGTTTAATCAGAATGATCAGATACTCTTAGGGTAAGTTGATTCAGAATGATCAGATACTCCTAGAGTAAGTTTAATTAGAATGATCAGATACTCCTTGGGTAAGTTTAATCAGAATGGTCAGATACTCCTTGGGTAAGTTTAATCAGAATGGTCAGATACTCCTAGGGTAAGTTTAATCAGAATGATCAGATACTCTTAGGGTAAGTTTAATCAGAATGATCAGATACTCCTAGGGTAAGTTTAATCAGAATGATCAGATACTCCTTGGGTAAGTTTAATCAGAATGATCAGATACTCCTAGGGTAAGTTTAATCAGAATGATCAGATACTCCTAGGGGTAAGTTTAATCAGAATGATCAGAGAACTCCTTGGGTAAGTTTTAATCAGAATGATCAGATACCCTCCTTGGGTAAGTTTAATCAGAATGATCAGATACTCCTAGGGTAAGTTTAATCAGAATGATCAGATACTCCTTGGGTAAGTTTAATCAGAATGATCAGATACTCCTAGGGTAAGTTTAATCAGAATGATCAGATACTCCTTGGGTAAGTTTAATCAGAATGATCAGATACTCCTTGGGTAAGTTTAATCAGAATGATCAGATACTCCTTGGGTAAGTTTAATCAGAATGATCAGATACTCCTTGGGTAAGTTTTAATCACAATGATCAGATACTCCTAGGGTAAGTTTATCAGAATGATCAGATAATCCTTGGGTAAGTTTAATCAGAATGATCAGATACTCCTTTGGTAAGTTTAATCAGAATGATCAGATACTCCTAGGGTAAGTTTAATCAGAATGGTCAGATAATTCTTGGGTAAGTAGAATCAGAATGATCAGATACTCCTAGGGGTAAGTTTAATCAGAATGATCATATACTCCTAGGGTAAGTTTAATCAGAATGATCAGATACTCCTTGGGTAAGTTTAATCAGAATGATCAGATACTCCTAGGGGTAAGTTTAATCAGAATGATCAGATACTCCTTGGGTAAGTTTAATCAGAATGATCAGATACTCCTTGGGTAAGTTTAATCAGAATGATCAGATACTCCTAGGGTAAGTTTAATCAGAATGATCAGATACTCTAAGGGTAAGTTTAATCAGAATGATCAGATACTCCTAGGGTAAGTTTAATCAGAATGATCAGATACTCCTAGGGGTAAGTTTAATCAGAATGATCAGATACTCCTAGGGTAAGTTTAATCAGAATGATCAGATACTCCTAGGGGTAAGTTTAATCAGAATGACACATTACAATTACAATTATTTTCAAACCCATAATTGCGCACAGAAAATATTATCTACGCACGCAAAAATTATAAAAAATTAAGCGTTCGTGGGAGATCTGAAATCTAGCCCCGCCCCTTGTGAAACGTCATCAGATACATCCAGCCAGACTGACGAATACCTTTTTGTACTTTTTTGGAAAAAATATAATCCTTTGAGGCATGCATAATTAATACCTTTATGTATACAGTTTGTGTTATATGTAAACTTATGTGTTCGGAAGTATATTTATGTGATATGAAGTGCTAATGAGACATTTGCTGGAAATGTGTTCCCTGTATCATTTTCTTCATCATTTATTCCTTTGATACCTTATATCGTATATGATGTAATTCTTATACTTTTGATATTGTTTTCCTTTTTGTGGCCAAGTCGTGCAAATGCAACTGCCATTTTTTACACTGCCTGTATCGACATTTTCTTTGTATTTATTGCATAACAATAAGTATTCACAATAAGATTTGGAAAATATAATTAATCTATCATTCTAACCTTTATCATAAAAAAGTTGCTTTTCAAAGTGAGGTATGAAGACAGTGACAGAACTAAATACATTTCTTGAGAATTATTTAAAATCTTGATAATATTACTACCTGAGAAAAGAGAGAGAGAGGAGAGAGAGAGAGAAGAGAGAGAGAGAGAGACGAGAGAGAACAGGAGAGAGAGAGAGTTGTCTGTTAAAAGAAATGGACTTGAAGAAAATACAGTAAACCAGTATAGGTAAGTAAATAAATAAGTAAAGAATAAACATATGATGAAAGCTGGAGTAGCTACGTGTGTTCAGACTGGTATATTTTGTGAAATAAAACAAGGTTTGGTGACTAAATGAGATATGGATGAAATGTATAAAAATAAAAAATAAGGGTTCTTTAAGTAATTCTGTGACGTCACAGTATTAGCTCCGCCCCCACTGCCGAGTTGAGCAGACCCTATATACTTTGAATGGGTATTAAAAAACATCAAGCATGTGACCTCTTTACAGGTTTTATCAAGATTTATCAAAAAAAAAAACCATGCGATATGGATTAAATGTATAAAAACTAAAGCTTCTTTAACTAATTCAGTGGAGAAGCACGAGCAGTGTACTTCTTCTGACGTCACAGTATTAGCTCCGCCCCCACTGCCGAGTTGAGCAGACCCTATTACTTTGCCTGCACGTAGTGTAGGCCAACCGTGTCGTAATGGTTGCTTTAGCAGGCTTGGTAGGCCTATAGTGGAGGCTTTATTCAATGGGTTTTATGGTTTGGGAGATTATGATAAGCAAACTGCTTACATTCAGTCGTTGGTACTGCCAACCCACCAGTGAAAAGACGTCGTGTTACAATTGGAGAGAAGCCCCCACGTAAGGAGAAAACGTATGCGTATTGTGTCAAGTATGATAATGTTACGCATAAGTTTGTAAGCAAGGCTTTCTTTCTATTTTTACCATTAGTGATAAGCGGGTGATTACCGCATTGCAAAAGAAACCAATAGTAGGTACACCGATCTATTGCTGTTATAACACGAATATAATAAGACTTTATTATCCTTTTACACATTTAATTATGGTTCAATTGTTTGTTATGAATAAAATACACACAAATGTTAGGGGTTAGGCGTACATTTTGAATGCTAACGCACATGCGCACCCCCAAAATTTTTTAATTTTCACAAAAAATTTATAAAGGGTATGGCTTTCATATGAAACTTAGTTTAAATCAATATCTTTCCTAGAAGCACAGTAATGAATGCTAGACTTTGAGGGCAATTTACTCATTTTTTAAAAAGTGGGCGTTTACCACCTTGTGGTTCTGAGGCCCTCATATTTATATATATATATATATATATATATATGATATATATATATATATATATATATATATATATATATATATATATATATATATATAGATATGCATGATGTATGTATGTGTTACAAGGGCAGCTACGTATCATGGCACAGTCTTTCGTTTTGCATTACGCTCCACAACAAAAGAATGATGTTTTTGACGGACACTTCAGGATGCTTTTCAATATGAACAAACCTTACCGACGGGGCGAATCATTCCTTCCACCTTGTTTGGGAACCTATTCCCCACCTGGAGGCAGCTTGCAAGCAATTGAAGGCTACTCAATCACGCTCTCACCGCCACACTGCAGCATCTAATTTGTGATCCCATCAACTTCTGATGTCTTTTCATTCCAGCCTCGTGCCCATCTCGCGTCATTCGGCTCCGCCTTTCTATCGTCAGGATTCGGCAAATCCTCAAAACCTCACATCTTCGGCCCAGGACGGCGGTCACCTCTCCATGCGCATCTTTAATTTTGAGGTAGATTCGTTATCCTTTCTCTCTGCATTTACATCTCTGTAGAACAACGTCTTATAAACGTGCCTGTTATAGCTTCTTTCCTTCTTGCCTACAGAGAAAAATGGAAGTCCCTCGTTGGACGAGTGGGTTACGCCCTCGCCTACCGATTCGGTATTCGCGAGTTCGATTCTCCAACTCTGCCAACGTAGAATCAGAGGAATTTATTTCTGGTGATTAGAAATTAATTTCTCGATATAATGTGTTTCGGATCCCAAAATAAGCTACAGGTCCCGACGCTAGGTACCAATTGGTTCCTAGCCACGTAAACATATCTAATGCTTCGGGCCAGCCCTAGGAGAGCTGTTAATCAGTTCAGTTGAGGTCTGGTTAACTAAGATATACTTTAACGAGAAAAATGGAGGGAATGTGGAGCTACGCAACGGGTGTGGTTCTATTGCCACCTTATGGTAAAGTCTTCGTGGAAACTAACAGTACGTTTTGCATGATGCGAAATACAGTTAGCCAACAGACTAACGTACAAACTTGCAAGCAAAATTAAACATGTAAAAAAATGTGCACTTGAGTTTCTTTACAACTATTGCTGTATAAAACCATTAACTATGACCGCCAACTTTCCAGTTGCTTACCAGGTGCGATAGAGTGAGGGTGTGTCCCATGGCTCCGGAAAGCGCTGCCAGATGCACGATCCCATGGCTAACTTTAACTTAATTAAATTAATAAAAAACTACGGAGGGTTAAGTGTTTGCAATTTTTGCGTGTTTAATGATTGGAGGGTTGATGATCAAAATATAAATTTCCTGCCCTCTAGCCTCAGCAGTTATTCAGATCTGAGGGCGGACGGACGGAAAAAGCCTAAACATCGTTTCTGAAACTCTGAGGACGGAGATTACTCTGTAACATAGTAATTACTATTTGGACCTAAGAGGATATTTGTACATATCAAGGTACGTATTTGTATCATGATAACAAAAATTGCGTGGAAGAAGAATAGTAGCAATTTATTAAATCGTATTACTGAGGTGAACAATTTGGGAGCGTACTATGCTCAGTGGGAGACATACATTCATTCCTCCATTCATTAAAGTAGTGTCTCTCTGTGGCAGAACTTCTTGAGTAAATTACTGAGACAAATGCATCCTTTAAGTATTATAATAAAAAAAGGCATCAGGATTTGAATGTAGTAGAGACTTTCAGTTACGAAAAGTTGGAGCCAGCGTGAGAGAGTGATTAGGCGGAAAACAAGAAAGCCTCGAGGTCTTTATTTCTTCCTGAGTTCGGATGAAACTCGCTTCCTATTTTGGATGACTGCAGACTCGTGTTTCCTCTGCAGTTTCACGGAGGAGGAGGGAAGTGGCTCATCCCCGGAGAGAAAGTTTTCTTTCTCCAGCCTTTTTTCTCTCATCCTTTTAAACTGCGCTTTTCTTACAGACATTTTTGTGACGCATATTTTTCCCTCCATAGAGTTACATAAGCACATGTTAAGTATATCTTAGTTTAACCAGACCACATCTGAGCTGATTAACAGCTCTCCTAGGGCTGGCCCGAAGGATTAGATATTTTTACGTGGCTAGGAACCAATTGGTTACCTAGGAACGGGACCTACAGCTTGTTGTGGGAGCCGAACCACATAATATCGAGAAATTAATTTCTAGTTACCTGACATAAATTCTGATTCACCGTTGGCAGAGCGGGGAGTCGAACTCGCGACTACCGAATCAGTAGGCGAGCACGTAAACCACATGACCAACAAGGAACTCATAAGCACATGTTGCCATACGCACGGTGTCTTAATGAGATGCATATCTATGCGATTTTCACTTACTCGGGTAGTAAGCCTGCACACTACTTTTTTTTTTTTTTTTTTTTTTTTTTTTTTGGGGGGGGGGGGGGGGGGGGAGGGGGTTGGCGGTTAGGAAAGCCCTATGGAAGAGCCTAAAAAGTTCTGTTTCGCGTTAAGTTAAAGATACAGGAATTTAAGGATATGAGATTTGTGATTTATTTATTAGAATGAAACTGTAAAAAAATCAGTAATGGTCATGCTAAACTGCAGAAAAAATGATTTATAATAAAATATAGCGTATTTAATTTGCGTAGGTAAAACAACGGGCTATTTGACCGTAAATTTTAAACATGCGCCCAAGTAAGCTGGAGGTCTGATCACGCCATGTACCATCTTAAAGTTGGCTTCTAGTTTCATTTCCAGTTATTGTAAAGTTAATCCCACCAAGTAACTGAAGCTCAGAGTCCACGATGGTCAAATAGACTACAAGACTTGGAAGAATTTTTGTCTACTGAAATTTTACTTATCATTCTTTCTCTTACTGATGTGCTTGAAATTCAGGGCTTTCAGGCAAAAGCTGTGCCCTGAAATTCTTTTGCAAGGAAATGAAATCTCTCTCTCTCTCTCTCTCTCTCTCTCTCTCTCTCTCTCCTCTCTCTCTCTCTCTCTCTCTCTGTTATAGCCACGAAGGAAAGAGTGAAACAAATGAGTGCAAAGTCTTCTTCTTCTTCTTTCTCTTCTTCTTCTTCCCAGCTGGTTCTCATTTTTATATGTGGTCGCCGTTTCAGATGAGCCGTTTCCATCTATTTCTAATTTGATATATATATATATATATATATATATATATATATATATATATATATATATATATATATATGTGTTAACGGGATATTAATCTCGTTTTTATTTGGTAAAACGTGCAACCCTGAGGGTCAGGCAAACCGACATACAATCTCTCTCTCTCTCCAAGCGACCAACGGCTCGCGACCTCTCCTACCTCTCTCTCTCTCTCTCTCTCTCTCTCTCTCTCTCGTCCATTTCCCTCTCTCTCTCTCTCTCTCACCCTCTCTCCATTCTGTCAGGTAATCAAAATGAGAGGCAAAAAAGTTATATAAAAAATAACTATTTATTTAACAATGGAAAGATATGATCCAAGTCTTACTGACTAACTTAACTCAGTTAAACCCCCCAACATTAAAATGTCTAAAACAGTAATTTGTCACACCAATTGTCTCTCCCATCTGGGGCCCTCTGTCCCCACTAGGACTCTCGGTCCCCCTTTGCCAGAACCGTCTGTTTCAAAGACACGAGAAACACACTCGTTAGCACACATAAGTTTAAAGACAAAGTTAATAAAATGGAACATCTTACAAGATATCAAACAATCCATCCCTTTGGCTAAAGTAACTCAAGACTCACCCATTGCAGCCTGGAATACTATGCACTTAATATAAATAAACTTTCGCAGAGCTCCCCCGGCATATTGCCTTTCTCCCACAGACGTCTCTTTGTTTGCAGTCTCCCATAGACTTGGTTAATGATACATTATGAATAGAAGAGGCGCACACGCACATACGAATGCACACTTGGTTAACGCCCCATATTACTGGCTACAAC